>NC_134354.1:387974107-388201607 GCF_048569485.1 Anomaloglossus baeobatrachus | reverse complement strand
TTAGTTTGTTGATCCAAAAGGTCTCCTTTCTGCTCAGGGTTTCCATTCTATTGGGGGCATTTGGGGCTATCTGCTCTATTGGTGTAATATTAAAAACCATCCCCTTATTGTGTTTCAGAGCGCAATGCTTAGAGAGTCCGTGGAGCATATAGCCTATCTTCACATTGTGCCTATGTGAATTTAGCCTATTGTGGAGGGCCTGACTCGTCCTTCCTACATATTGTTTTCCGCACACACAGTCTACTAAATATATAACAAAGTCCGACTGGCATGTTAAACGACTTCTGATGGGGAAATTTTCTGAGCCCCCCTGAGAGCAGAAAGTGGTCCTTTTGTGGCAAATACTTTTACAACAGAGACAATTTTTGAGACCGCATCTATAGGAGCCAATTATGGTAGCTATTTTTTTCATCAGCAGAGGTGCTTTTAACCTGCTGGGAGCTATAATATTCTTGATGGTCGGCGCCCTTCTAAAAGTAACCCCTGGGCGAGCAGGTAACATATTTCTAAGAATGGGGTCACTTAGTAATATCCCCCAGTGTCTGGAAAAAATATTTCTAATGGTTACATTGTCACTGCTGTAAGTAGTGATGAAGTTAGCAGAAAAATCGCCCTTTCCAGCAGCATTAAAAATCCCTCTTGTACCCGAGATAGATGCGGTCTTTTTGGGTTTCAGCATGTCTGTTTGTTTCAATTTGGCTGTTTCTAGGTAAGCTTTTTTCATCAAAGACCTGGGGAAGTCCTTCTCAATGAAGCGATCCCTCAAAATCCCAACCTGTTCTTTAAAATCAGCATCTAAGGTACAATTCCTTCTAATCCGTTTATACTGATTTATGGGGATGTTGTGCAACCACTTAGCATAGTGTTCACTGTGATTGTGAATGTAACTGTTCGCATCTACTTTCTTAAAGAAAGTTTTTGTAAGAATTTTGTGGTCTTGATGAAATATGGTGAGGTCCAGGAAGTGTGTCTCCTTTTCATGCACAGTGGGGGCAAATTGCAAGCCCCAATCATTATTATTTAGGGTGCTGAGGAAGGATTCTAAATTATTATGTTTACTGTCCCAGATGATGAACAGATCATCTATAAATCTTTTGTAGACTATGATGCTGCTATCAAAAATCCCATTTTCGATGTGTAATAATTCAAAGACCCCCATAAATAAATTTGCGTATGAACAAGCTGCTTTCGAGCCCATGGCTGTGCCAAGGCACTGGTGATACAGTTTGCCATCAAAAGTGAAAAAATTATTATTGAGAATGAAGCTCATTCCCTCCACTAAAAAATCTTTTTGGGGTTGTGGGATTCTGCTGTCGTTCTCAAGAAAATATGAGAAACAAAAAAGTCCTAGGTGATGGTGAATATTAGAATACAGGGATGCTACATCAATAGTAAGAAATGTGTAGGAATCCTTCCATGGTATATCCTTTATAAGGTCAATGAGATGGGCTGAATCCCTAAGGTGGCTATTTAAACTAGAGACATGTGGTTGCATGATTTGGTCAATATAATTTGCTAAATGAGCCGTCAGGGAATCTATACCAGATATTATGGGCCTCCCCGGGGGATTTACCAGACTTTTATGGATTTTGGGAAGGTGGTAGAAAAATGCCATACTGGGGTCCTTTACTTGTAGAAATCTCTTTTCAGATGAGTTTAAAATATTTAGATCCACTGCTTTTTGTATCAAGATCTTATAGGCTGAAATAGCTGATTCATAGCAATTTTTATCTACTGTCTCATAGTACAAGGGATCAGATAATATTCTGGACGCCTCTTTAAGGTAATCAGTTCTATTTTGGATTACAATCCCCCCCCCTTTGTCAGCCGCCCGTATGACTATATCAGGATTTTTCTTGAGATCATTCAGGGCTGTTCTTTCAGCATTTGAGAGGTTATATTTGAGTTTCCTTCTACTGTTCGTTACCTCCTTTAGATCTGCTAATATTAAATCGCTGAAGGTTTTGATAAAATGCCCCTTACTTTCTGTGGGATAAAATCTGGATTTTGGTTTAACCATAGTGTGACAAAAGGGGTCTGGTTCTTCTATAGGGGCGGGGGTAGCATCCCCTTTCAATAAAAAGTGCCTCTTTAGGGTGAGCTTTCTTATATAGCTCTGTACGTCCAGAAATATATCAAAATCCTTGGATTTATAGGATGGGCAAAATGAAAGACCTTTATTAAGTACCCTTAATTCTCCTTCGTTTAAAACATAATCCGAAAAGTTAAAAATATTAGTGGTGGACCTATTGATACCAGATTCATTGGTTAGGCAACCCTTTTTTCTTTTTTGTTTGTGCCTGTGCCCTGCTCGGACTCCTCTATTGTATTTTTTCGCTTTTTGGTGGATCTTGGTATCAGAAAATCCGTAATTGTCCCCCCTCTCTGGCTCTTGGCTGGGGGCAAAAAGGGTACCAAAGGTGTTACTTTATTGGAATTATCTATGGTTATTTTGTCGTTACCCATAGGCCTGTCAGGTGCAGCGACCGTATCCTGTACTGCACTCTGTACTGCAATCTGTGCTGTAGGAAGGGGAATGTAGTCGTCATGGGTGGACAGGTCCAGTAGATCAATGAAATCTTGGTCTTGTGTGATATCCTTTTCTCCTAATGTATCATTTAAACCAGGTGACAATAATGCCCTTTCATTCCTGATTTTTTCTATTTGTAACCTGATCTTGGCAAGGTGTTCCCTAGTCTCCTCAAGAGTTTTAGGGCCAGAGGGGTCAGTACGGCTCCTAGAGGTGGAGGGAGGGGTGGTCCCTTTGGTGCAAGATGGTCTGTCTATGTTGGATTGCAGGAAGACCTCATCCACCAAAAGGTCAATCTTGTCTGGGGGTCTATTGATACCATTAGTATCGGTTGTTTTTATGGTGTTTTTTGTGGTTACAGGGATAGTATCATTGGTTTTTAGATTTTGTCATTATTATTCTGCTTATGAAACCTGCTATTAACAAAGCTCCTTTTACTGCTGTGATTATTATTAGTTGAGCTGTGTCTCCTAAAGCTCATTTTTCTAACAGGGAGATCTCCTGCGGGGGGGGCTACATTTGCCCGAGTTTTCTCTTGCCTGTCCCTTTGGAGCTTTCTAGATTTTCTAATGATTGTATCGTGTTCTAATTGCAGCAGACGTGTATTTATACTAGAATTTAAATTCCTATACTCAGGATGTAGCATATAGAGAGTAAGTTTACTATACAAATCAGAAATTTTTGCAGCAGATGCTACAGCAATGCTGGATCTTTTCTCATGAAGGCATAACAACATACCTTGCATGCAGTTCATAAAGAGTCCATCCCATTTAGCCGTGAAGGTAGGGTCCTGTGGAAACGGAGAACTGCGATGGATTTGCAGCCCCCTAGGGCAGAGTTTTTCTTCCATGTAAATGGACAAAAACCTTGCATCAAGACTATAGTGCAGTTCCTCTTTCAAAAGGTCCTCAAGAGAGTGAAAGAGTTTCTTCATATTGGAGGTTTCCTCCTCTGTGAAGGATAATCCTGCATCCATAACGGTGTCCTCAACGAAATCCTCTGGAGATCCGACCGTTTGTAGTATGAGCCTTTCTCTGGAGGATAGGCGGTTTTCAAAGTAATCCATGATGTCTGCGTACAATGTAGTCAAGGACCCTCTGCAGCCGGTTTTCCCACAAAGAAGGATGAGGTCAGAGAGCCAAATCCTGGTGTCCAGAGACCTTGTAAAACTGTAAAGGGGAAAAAAGCGCAATAGGGTCTTACCCGGTATGAGGGTGGACAAACAAGACAAAGAAGCACTCACCTGGTGAGGTTGTGCCAGTCACAACCCCTTATGATAGCCTGTGAGTGCCTGGTGGTTTAGCTGCAGCCCCGGGAGAGGAATTTTGTATCACACAGGTAGAAGAAAAGACCGGGTTTATGCCGCGCTGAAAACCACTGATGCGTGTAAATTAAAAGATTTCCTTTTTATTGGATAGTTCCTACGCGTTTCAGAGACATCCGTCTCCTTCCTCAGGAAAAGAAATCATATTACAGCAAGGCCGCTTGGACCTATATATAAGGAGCAAACAGCCATGTATGCATTAAGGACTGCCTGTATGACTCAGAGCTGATGACTCAGAGCCACATGGTAAAAAAAAAAAAAAAAAAAAAAAAAAGGGAGAATTTATTTATTTTTTAATTCTTCAGTACTCCCTTTGTTGGAATTATCCATGTTTCTTGGGATCATGCTCTATCAGACACTTTTTTCTGTTATTCACGATCGTTCCATCTCCCCCTTTTTTTTTTTTTTTTTCTTCTTCTTCTTCTCCCTTTTTTTTTTTTTTTACCATGTGGCTCTGAGTCATCAGCTCTGAGTCATACAGGCAGTCCTTAATGCATACATGGCTGTTTGCTCCTTATATATAGGTCCAAGCGGCCTTGCTGTAATATGATTTCTTTTCCTGAGGAAGGAGACGGATGTCTCTGAAACGCGTAGGAACTATCCAATAAAAAGGAAATCTTTTAATTTACACGCATCAGTGGTTTTCAGCGCGGCATAAACCCGGTCTTTTCTTCTACCTGTGTCTCACACAAACACACACAGCTCTGTTTCACACACACACACACACACACACACACACAGCTCTGTTTCTCACACACACAGCTGTTTCTCTCTCTCACACACACACACACACACACCACACATCTTTCTTCAGATCTGCTTCACACACACACACACACACACATAGCTCTGTTTCACACACACACAGCTCTTTTTCACACACACACAGCTCTGTTACACACACACACACACACACACCTCTGTTTCTCACACACACACACAGCTCTGTTTCACTCACACACACACACACACACACACACAGCTCTGTTTCACACACACACAGCTCTGTTTCTCACACACACACCACACATCTTTCTTCAGCTCTGTTTCTCACACACAGCTCTGTTTCACTCACATACACACACACAGCTCTGTTTCTCACACACACACACACACACACACACACACACAGCTCTGTTTCACACACACAGCTCTTTTTCACACACACACACACACACACACACACACACACAGCTCTGTTACACACACACACACACACCTCTGTTCCTCACACACACACACACACACACAGCTCTGTTTCACTCTCACACACACACACACACAGCTCTGTTTCACACACACACACAGCTCTGTTTCTCACACACACACCACACATCTTTCTTCAGCTCTGCTTCACACACACAGCTCTATTTCTCACACACACACACACACATCTTTCTTCAGCTCTGCTTCACACACACACACACACACACACACAGTTCTGTTTCTCACACACACACACACAGCTCTGTTTCACACACACACACACACCTCTGTTTCTCACACACACACACACACACTCACACACAGCTCTGTTTGTCTCACACACACCTCTTACTTCAGCTCTGCTTCACACACACACACACACACACAGCTCTGTTTTTCACACACACACACACACACACACACACAGCTCTGTTTCACACACACAGCTCTGTTTCACTCACATACACACACACAGCTCTGTTTCTCACACACACACACACAGCTCTGTTTCTCTCACACACATCTTTCTTCAGCTCTGCTTCACACACACACACACACACACACACACACAGCTCTGTTTCTCACACACACACACACAGCTCTGTTTCACACACACACACACAGCTCTGTTTCTCACACACACAGCTGTTTCTCACACACACACACACACACACACAGACACCACACATCTTTCTTCAGCTCTGCTTCACACACACACACACAGCTCTGTTTCACACACACACAGCTCTTTTTCACACACACACAGCTCTGTTACACACACACACACACCTCTGTTTCTCACACACACACACACACACACACACACAACTCTGTTTCACTCACACACACACACACACACAGCTCTGTTTCACACACACACAGCTCTGTTTCTCACACACACACCACACATCTTTCTTCAGCTCTGCTTCACACACACAGCTCTGTTTCTTATACACACACACACACACACAGCTGTTTCTCTCACACACATCTTTCTTCAGCTCTGCTTCACACACACACACACACACACAGCTCTGTTTCACACACACACAGCTCTTTTTCACACACACACACCTCTGTTTCTCACACACACACACACACAGCTCTGTTTCACTCACACACACACACACACACACACACACACACAGCTCTATTTCACACACACACACAGCTCTGTTTCTCACACACACATCGCACATCTTTCTTCAGCTCTTCTTCACACACACAGCTCTATTTCTTATACACACACACACACTCACTCACACACAGCTGTTTCTCTCACACACACATTTTCTTCAGCTCTGCTTCACACACACACACACACACACACACACACAGCTCTGTTTCTCACACACACACACACACAGCTCTGTTTCACACGCACACACACAGCTCTGTTTCTCACACACAAAGCTGTTTCTCACACACACACACACACACACACACACACACCACACATCTTTCTTCAACTCTGCTTCACACACACACACACACACACCACACATCTTTCTTCGGCTCTGCCCTTACCTGCTCTGATGCCATTCTCCTGCTGCTCCGGTATAGGCCGCCGTCCTCCTGCTGCTGCTCCGGTGAGTCTCCCCTCCTGGCCGCGGCGTTGGTCTTCTCCTCCGCGGCCGCGGCGTCCATCTTCTCCTCCGTTATCATTAAGGAATAACGTTTGGAACTCCATTCTATGTCTGAACTGGGTGCAAAAAACCTAAAAAACATCACTATGGGGAGATAAGGTATGCACACCAGTGACTATGGAAGGGGAATACATTGGAATAGCAGAAACTGCTGTGTGAATACTGACATGAAAAATTCAATAGCTATTTGTAAGAATGAAATGTGAAAAATGGAATCTGCATTACTGCCATGAATATATGAATAAAGAGAAATTTAGCTACTGAATTGATCAATGCAATAGAGCCCCAACACTACGCCAAAGTATTTCTCTACGTTGGGGTCCCTAGCTTGTGTGTGTCCTCTCATGCAGTTAAAAAACTTACTGTGTATGGGAGGCTGAGACCCAGGCTATATATACGATGTGGATTGGCAATAGGTGTGTATGGGGAGGGTTCACAAACGAAAAACTACTAACATTAAGGAATAACGTTTGGAACTCCATTCTATGTCTGAACTGGGTGCAAAAAACCTAAAAAACATCACTATGGGGAGATAAGGTATGCACACCAGTGACTATGGAAGGGGAATACATTGGAATAGCAGAAACTGCTGTGTGAATACTGACATGAAAAATTCAATAGCTATTTGTAAGAATGAAATGTGAAAAATGGAACCTGCATTACTGCCATGAATATATGAATAAAGAGAAATTTAGCTACTGAATTGATCAATGCAATAGAGCCCCAACACTACGCCAAAGTATTTCTCTACGTTGGGGTCCCTAGCTTGTGTGTGTCCTCTCATGCAGTTAAAAAACTTACCGTGTATGGGAGGCTGAGACCCAGGCTATATATACGATGTGGATTGGCAATAGGTGTGTATGGGGAGGGTTCACAAACGAAAAACTACTAACATTAAGGAATAACGTTTGGAACTCCATTCTATGTCTGAACTGGGTGCAAAAAACCTAAAAAACATCACTATGGGGAGATAAGGTATGCACACCAGTGACTATGGAAGGGGAATACATTGGAATAGCAGAAACTGCTGTGTGAATACTGACATGAAAAATTCAATAGCTATTTGTAAGAATGAAATGTGAAAAATGGAACCTGCATTACTGCCATGAATATATGAATAAAGAGAAATTTAGCTACTGAATTGATCAATGCAATAGAGCCCCAACACTACGCCAAAGTATTTCTCTACGTTGGGGTCCCTAGCTTGTGTGTGTCCTCTCATGCAGTTAAAAAACTTACCGTGTATGGGAGGCTGAGACCCAGGCTATATATACGATGTGGATTGGCAATAGGTGTGTATGGGGAGGGTTCACAAACGAAAAACTACTAACATTAAGGAATAACGTTTGGAACTCCATTCTATGTCTGAACTGGGTGCAAAAAACCTAAAAAACATCACTATGGGGAGATAAGGTATGCACACCAGTGACTATGGAAGGGGAATACATTGGAATAGCAGAAACTGCTGTGTGAATACTGACATGAAAAATTCAATAGCTATTTGTAAGAATGAAATGTGAAAAATGGAACCTGCATTACTGCCATGAATATATGAATAAAGAGAAATTTAGCTACTGAATTGATCAATGCAATAGAGCCCCAACACTACGCCAATCCACATCGTATATATAGCCTGGGTCTCAGCCTCCCATACACGGTAAGTTTTTTAACTGCATGAGAGGACACACACAAGCTAGGGACCCCAACGTAGAGAAATACTTTGGCGTAGTGTTGGGGCTCTATTGCATTGATCAATTCAGTAGCTAAATTTCTCTTTATTCATATATTCATGGCAGTAATGCAGGTTCCATTTTTCACATTTCATTCTTACAAATAGCTATTGAATTTTTCATGTCAGTATTCACACAGCAGTTTCTGCTATTCCAATGTATTTACCTTCCATAGTCACTGGTGTGCATACCTTATCTCCCCATAGTGATGTTTTTTAGGTTTTTTGCACCCAGTTCAGACATAGAATGGAGTTCCAAACGTTATTCCTTAATGTTAGTAGTTTTTCGTTTGTGAACCCTCCCCATACACACCTATTGCCAATCCACATCGTATATATAGCCTGGGTCTCAGCCTCCCATACACGGTAAGTTTTTTAACTGCATGAGAGGACACACACAAGCTAGGGACCCCAACGTAGAGAAATACTTTGGCGTAGTGTTGGGGCTCTATTGCATTGATCAATTCAGTAGCTAAATTTCTCTTTATTCATATATTCATGGCAGTAATGCAGGTTCCATTTTTCACATTTCATTCTTACAAATAGCTATGGAATTTTTCATGTCAGTATTCACACAGCAGTTTCTGCTATTCCAATGTATTCCCCTTCCATAGTCACTGGTGTGCA
Source organism: Anomaloglossus baeobatrachus (assembly GCF_048569485.1). Classification (NCBI taxonomy): domain Eukaryota; kingdom Metazoa; phylum Chordata; class Amphibia; order Anura; family Aromobatidae; genus Anomaloglossus; species Anomaloglossus baeobatrachus. Next base: position 388,192,545 of record NC_134354.1, on the reverse strand, counting down.
TACCTTATCTCCCCATAGTGATGTTTTTTAGGTTTTTTGCACCCAGTTCAGACATAGAATGGAGTTCCAAACGTTATTCCTTAATGTTAGTAGTTTTTCGTTTGTGAACCCTCCCCATACACACCTATTGCCAATCCACATCGTATATATAGCCTGGGTCTCAGCCTCCCATACACGGTAAGTTTTTTAACTGCATGAGAGGACACACACAAGCTAGGGACCCCAACGTAGAGAAATACTTTGGCGTAGTGTTGGGGCTCTATTGCATTGATCAATTCAGTAGCTAAATTTCTCTTTATTCATATATTCATGGCAGTAATGCAGGTTCCATTTTTCACATTTCATTCTTACAAATAGCTATTGAATTTTTCATGTCAGTATTCACACAGCAGTTTCTGCTATTCCAATGTATTCCCCTTCCATAGTCACTGGTGTGCATACCTTATCTCCCCATAGTGATGTTTTTTAGGTTTTTTGCACCCAGTTCAGACATAGAATGGAGTTCCAAATGTTATTCCTTAATGTTAGTAGTTTTTCGTTTGTGAACCCTCCCCATACACACCTATTGCCAATCCACATCGTATATATAGCCTGGGTCTCAGCCTCCCATACACGGTAAGTTTTTTAACTGCATGAGAGGGCACACACAAGCTAGGGACCCCAACGTAGAGAAATACTTTGGCGTAGTGTTGGGGCTCTATTGCATTGATCAATTCAGTAGCTAAATTTCTCTTTATTCATATATTCATGGCAGTAATGCAGGTTCCATTTTTCACATTTCATTCTTACAAATAGCTATTGAATTTTTCATGTCAGTATTCACACAGCAGTTTCTGCTATTCCAATGTATTCCCCTTCCATAGTCACTGGTGTGCATACCTTATCTCCCCATAGTGATGTTTTTTAGGTTTTTTGCACCCAGTTCAGACATAGAATGGAGTTCCAAACGTTATTCCTTAATGTTAGTAGTTTTTCGTTTGTGAACCCTCCCCATACACACCTATTGCCAATCCACATCGTATATATAGCCTGGGTCTCAGCCTCCCATACACGGTAAGTTTTTTAACTGCATGAGAGGACACACACAAGCTAGGGACCCCAACGTAGAGAAATACTTTGGCGTAGTGTTGGGGCTCTATTGCATTGATCAATTCAGTAGCTAAATTTCTCTTTATTCATATATTCATGGCAGTAATGCAGGTTCCATTTTTCACATTTCATTCTTACAAATAGCTATTGAATTTTTCATGTCAGTATTCACACAGCAGTTTCTGCTATTCCAATGTATTCCCCTTCCATAGTCACTGGTGTGCATACCTTATCTCCCCATAGTGATGTTTTTTAGGTTTTTTGCACCCAGTTCAGACATAGAATGGAGTTCCAAACGTTATTCCTTAATGTTAGTAGTTTTTCGTTTGTGAACCCTCCCCATACACACCTATTGCCAATCCACATCGTATATATAGCCTGGGTCTCAGCCTCCCATACACGGTAAGTTTTTTAACTGCATGAGAGGACACACACAAGCTAGGGACCCCAACGTAGAGAAATACTTTGGCGTAGTGTTGGGGCTCTATTGCATTGATCAATTCAGTAGCTAAATTTCTCTTTATTCATATATTCATGGCAGTAATGCAGGTTCCATTTTTCACATTTCATTCTTACAAATAGCTATTGAATTTTTCATGTCAGTATTCACACAGCAGTTTCTGCTATTCCAATGTATTCCCCTTCCATAGTCACTGGTGTGCATACCTTATCTCCCCATAGTGATGTTTTTTAGGTTTTTTGCACCCAGTTCAGACATAGAATGGAGTTCCAAACGTTATTCCTTAATGTTAGTAGTTTTTCGTTTGTGAACCCTCCCCATACACACCTATTGCCAATCCACATCGTATATATAGCCTGGGTCTCAGCCTCCCATACACGGTAAGTTTTTTAACTGCATGAGAGGACACACACAAGCTAGGGACCCCAACGTAGAGAAATACTTTGGCGTAGTGTTGGGGCTCTATTGCATTGATCAATTCAGTAGCTAAATTTCTCTTTATTCATATATTCATGGCAGTAATGTAGGTTCCATTTTTCACATTTCATTCTTACAAATAGCTATTGAATTTTTCATGTCAGTATTCACACAGCAGTTTCTGCTATTCCAATGTATTCCCCTTCCATAGTCACTGGTGTGCATACCTTATCTCCCCATAGTGATGTTTTTTAGGTTTTTTGCACCCAGTTCAGACATAGAATGGAGTTCCAAACGTTATTCCTTAATGTTAGTAGTTTTTCGTTTGTGAACCCTCCCCATACACACCTATTGCCAATCCACATCGTATATATAGCCTGGGTCTCAGCCTCCCATACACGGTAAGTTTTTTAACTGCATGAGAGGACACACACAAGCTAGGGACCCCAACGTAGAGAAATACTTTGGCGTAGTGTTGGGGCTCTATTGCATTGATCAATTCAGTAGCTAAATTTCTCTTTATTCATATATTCATGGCAGTAATGCAGGTTCCATTTTTCACATTTCATTCTTACAAATAGCTATTGAATTTTTCATGTCAGTATTCACACAGCAGTTTCTGCTATTCCAATGTATTCCCCTTCCATAGTCACTGGTGTGCATACCTTATCTCCCCATAGTGATGTTTTTTAGGTTTTTGCACCCAGTTCAGACATAGAATGGAGTTCCAAACGTTATTCCTTAATGTTAGTAGTTTTTCGTTTGTGAACCCTCCCCATACACACCTATTGCCAATCCACATCGTATATATAGCCTGGGTCTCAGCCTCCCATACACGGTAAGTTTTTTAACTGCATGAGAGGACACACACAAGCTAGGGACCCCAACGTAGAGAAATACTTTGGCGTAGTGTTGGGGCTCTATTGCATTGATCAATTCAGTAGCTAAATTTCTCTTTATTCATATATTCATGGCAGTAATGCAGGTTCCATTTTTCACATTTCATTCTTACAAATAGCTATTGAATTTTTCATGTCAGTATTCACACAGCAGTTTCTGCTATTCCAATGTATTCCCCTTCCATAGTCACTGGTGTGCATACCTTATCTCCCCATAGTGATGTTTTTTAGGTTTTTTGCACCCAGTTCAGACATAGAATGGAGTTCCAAATGTTATTCCTTAATGTTAGTAGTTTTTCGTTTGTGAACCCTCCCCATACACACCTATTGCCAATCCACATCGTATATATAGCCTGGGTCTCAGCCTCCCATACACGGTAAGTTTTTTAACTGCATGAGAGGACACACACAAGCTAGGGACCCCAACGTAGAGAAATACTTTGGCGTAGTGTTGGGGCTCTATTGCATTGATCAATTCAGTAGCTAAATTTCTCTTTATTCATATATTCATGGCAGTAATGCAGGTTCCATTTTTCACATTTCATTCTTACAAATAGCTATTGAATTTTTCATGTCAGTATTCACACAGCAGTTTCTGCTATTCCAATGTATTCCCCTTCCATAGTCACTGGTGTGCATACCTTATCTCCCCATAGTGATGTTTTTTAGGTTTTTTGCACCCAGTTCAGACATAGAATGGAGTTCCAAACGTTATTCCTTAATGTTAGTAGTTTTTCGTTTGTGAACCCTCCCCATACACACCTATTGCCAATCCACATCGTATATATAGCCTGGGTCTCAGCCTCCCATACACGGTAAGTTTTTTAACTGCATGAGAGGACACACACAAGCTAGGGACCCCAACGTAGAGAAATACTTTGGCGTAGTGTTGGGGCTCTATTGCATTGATCAATTCAGTAGCTAAATTTCTCTTTATTCATATATTCATGGCAGTAATGCAGGTTCCATTTTTCACATTTCATTCTTACAAATAGCTATTGAATTTTTCATGTCAGTATTCACACAGCAGTTTCTGCTATTCCAATGTATTCCCCTTCCATAGTCACTGGTGTGCATACCTTATCTCCCCATAGTCATCTTCTCCTCCGTGGCCGCGGCGTCCGTCTTCTCCTCCGCGGCGCCGATCTTCTCCTCCGCGGCCACGGTGTCCTGTTATGACGTCCGCAGCGTCCTGCTGTGACGTCTGCAGCATTGGACACCGCAGCAGAGCAGGGAGCAGGCACACCTCTGACTCCGGAAGTACAAGCGCTGTTACTTCCGGGGTCAATCAGCGTCCTGCGCCCGCAGTTTGTTTTTGCGTCTTAGAGACGCAGATACAAATAAATGTAGGTGCGCCCCCCGCCGAAAACACAGCTGATTTATGATTTATTAGACTGTCTTTACGGAGGGGGAGCGAGTGTGAAGAAAAAAAAAAATTGCTGACGGGTGGCAAGCATGGCCCTGGTGGTGGGAGCCCCCTTGGAAGCTCTTTTGGTGGGGGCCCCGGGGCTGAAGCCCCGCCTGCCCCGCCTATAATCCGGCCCTGTCAATGGATATAGGGCACTGTCACTGATATATTCAAACTCATAGAATCTAGAGTGAAGGGTAGAACACACAAGGTAGATTTAGTAGGTAAACAGAAAGGACAAGTTTGAGGATATTGGTGTTTAAATCGTTAAAAAGGTAACCGAAACTCCAGAGATGGCTGGAGGGAAAAAGATCCTGGATGTTAATGTTATCACTAGTACTTAGAAAAGAGAGGGGGGGGGAAGCAGGTGATAAACTCTCAAGATGGAGGATAAAATTATATATATACAGAAATGCAGAGGTGTATCTAGGTTTTCCAGCACCAAGAATTCAGTTTGGTGCCCCCCCCACCAAGCAATTTGGGTGGTTGTCATGTGACCAATCATTCATATGTGATTCGCACACTTACAGTCACGTGGTAACGAGCTTCTCTTAATAATTCTCTCAATGTTCAATGAGAAACGTATGAAGAAAAGCTAATTGTCACATGCAAGTATGAAAATCACATATGAGTGAAGTGGCCATGTGGTGACCAGCGAGCAGAGCTGAATTGTGACAAGTGGGTATATTACGCGCTGTTACAACTGAGGATACAACACGGCTTAATTTTGTAATTAAAGGGGTTGTCCAGATTAGAGACGAAATTCTGCAGTGACTCTATTCGTGACTTCAGGTTTCTGAATTCTTACGACTTATGCTCTGCACACTTTTAGGATTCTCCGGTGCCAGTGACGGGAATGGACGATCATGTGAGCACAAGTATGGGATTTGTATACTTCTGGACACATTCTGGTTTGATGTGTCCAAACTCAGTCAAATCATTTTCATTGAGCATATCGGTTCAGCACATAACCACATCTATGTAAATCACATACTTGCATCTTCGTAACCTTCCACTTTCACCGCCAGCACCAGAGAATCTTGACAGCGTGCAGTGTGCGCACTGTGAGAATTCAGAAGTCTGCAGTCACATAAAGTGACACAGAGTGACTGCAGGCTCATCACAAACTTGGACAATCCCTTTAATGCTCCTAACAACATAAATAAAAACATAATAACCCTTAACTTGTCAGATGGCACAAGACTTTATTAAAGAGATTGTCCACTACTTTAACACTGAAGACCTTTCCTTAGGATAGGTCACCAATGTCTGATTGGTTGGGATCCGACACCTGGCACCCCAGCCAATTGCCTGTTCTAGGTGCCGTCTCGGTGGTGGCAGGTGGTCGGAAATGCTCAGTTCTGGATCTGCTCTGTCTTCTAATAGCGGCAGCAGGTTGCTATTAAAATCAATGAAGTGGATGTGCAGTACCCGGCCGCGGACACCATCAGAGGACGAAGCAGATCCAGAAATAAGCATTTCCGCCCACCTGCACCAAGAACAGCTGATTAGTGGGGGTCCCATTGTGCTCACATCAGAAGCAATGCACACGTGGGACCAAGGCCTAATGATGGGACATAGTTAGTATCACAAATAAACATCTACATTCAGGTACCTTATAGATGATGTTGCCTCTGAGTCGTTTCTTTCTTTTCACATTGTCCTGACACCATGATGTCTTTTCACATTCACATCTCATCTCTGCAGATTTCCATCTTCTCTGGTCTTCTGCAGCACATCCCATCACAATGCCTCTAAATATAGCAGAATGATTGTAATACTTCTATTTAAAAATATCGGCCCTACACTGTGCCCCAGAATAAATAATGGCCTTTCACTGTGTTATCTGCACAAAATATGACCCATATACTGTCCCTCTTATGGTACATGCCCCACACACTCCCTCTCCTTTCCATACTACTCTTCACACTGTCCTCTCACTGTATCACCCTATACTGCACAGTCTTTATGCTGTGCCCTCTCATCCCACCCCCTCCTCGCTATGGCGTCACACTGTCCTCCAATTCTGCCCCCTCTATATACCACATCCCTCTACTACCCAGTCTCTATTCTGTGCCCTTCACATTATTCTCATCCCTTACGGTCTCCTCACTACCTCCAGCGTATCCATATACTTTTCCACCTCACTACCCATGCTGCCCACTTGCTCCTCATACCATGTCACGCTTTATTCTGTACAATAGGATAAAGAGTAGCACAGAAGTCACATTGTGACTTGTGTGCAACTCTTTATCCTATTGTATAGTTATGTTTTTTGAGTCTTGCACCATGTTCACACCATTGGTGTTCCAGACATACATTCTTTAGTTACTCTTTATTCTGTGTCCTCAAAATTTCTTTCCCATTTGCTCCCCATACCATGTCTGTATACTTCACCCCTCCTTCTCTCCATACTTCACCCCTCACCCTCCCTCTCCCCATACATCACCCCTCTTCCCATACATCACCCCTCACTCTCCCTCTCCTCATACATCACCTCTCACCCTCCCTCTCCCAATACATCACCCCTCACCCTCCCTCTCCCCATACATCACCCCGCATCCTCCCTCTCCCCATACATCACCCCGTATCCTCCCTCTTCCCATATATCACCCCGCATCCTCCCTCTCCCCATACATCACCACGTATCCTCCCTCTTCCCATACATCATCCCGCATCCTCCCTGTCCCCATACATCACCCCGCATCCTCCCTCTTTCCATACATCACCCCGCATCCTCCCTCTCCCCTTACATCACCCCGCATCCTCCCTCTCCCCATACATCACCCCGTATCCTCCCTCTTCCCATACATCATCCCGCATCCTCCCTCTTCCCATACATGACCACGTATCCTCCCTCTTCCCATACATCATCCTGCATCCTCCCTGTCCCCATACATCACCCCGCATCCTCCCTCTTCCCATACATCACTCTGCATCCTCCCTCTCCCCTTACATCACCCCGCATCCTCCCTCTCCCCATACATCAACCGCATCCTCCCTCTCCACATACATCACCCCGCATTCTCCCTCTCCCCATACATCACCCTGCATCCTTCCTCTCCCCATACATCACCCCGCATCCTTCCTCTCCCCATACATCACCCCGCATCCTATCTCTCCCCATACATCACCCCGTATCCTCCCTCTTCCCATACATCACCCCGCATCCTCCCTCCCCCCATATTTCACCCCGCATCCTTCCTCTCCCCGTACATCACCCCGAATCCTCCCTCTCCCCATACATCACCCCACATCATGTCTCTCCCCATACATCACACCTTATCATTTCTCTCCCCATACATCACCCCTCATCATTTCTCTTCCCATACTATGTCCAAAGATGCTTCCTCCTCCCCATCCTCTCTTCCCAGCATACTGATAGTTCCCTCTCACCCCTACTGTGTCTATAGATACTGCTCCCTTCCCATCCTCTCTCCTCCATACTGTGTCTTTAAATACTGCCCCCTCCCCAACCTCTATCCCCTCATAATGTGTCCACTGATAGTTCCTTCTCCCCACCCTCTGTCCCCCCATTCCATGTGCATAGATACCTCCCCTTCACCCCATAATGTTCCTCCTCCGTGTCTTCAGCTCCACACTGGAGCACTTATCAGCGCTTTCTGCGGCCCTGACTTCCGAGTAAGCAGTGTGATCAGCTGACCTGATCACAGTACAGCCGTCGCTCTGATCCGGAAGTCAGCGCGGCATCTCGGCTCCAATTGTCCTTGCGTCTGACAGATACAAGGGCAATTGAGCAGTGGGAGCTGCGCGCTGCAGTTTCTATGAGTGCGGCTGTCAGCGTGACAGCCCGCCCCCCCCTAGATACACCTCTGCAGAAATGTAGTAGCATTCTGGGACAAGGGGTAAACCAGAGAGCAAAAAAACCCTTATTAAGTGATACCAGGGACAGTGGCTGTAACAATATGCAAGTCTATTTGTCATGTAATAAGATTAGAGGTAAGGAAACACTGCTGCCTTGTCAGGTGCCATTATGATAATTACTGCTGGGTAGGCAGAATGCCCTAATCAGAAACACAGGCAGATCAAAGTCAGTGATTTGTACAATGACTCTGTATTAGGAGCACTGGTTGGAGCAAAGAAGTACAAACAGGCACATTACCTGATAGCTGCAATGGCACCAGACACTAATACAGGATCGTAACGCTCCCCGATACTGGCGTTTCAGCGCTTCCTTCTTCGGGGGGGTATATATATATATATATATATATATATATATATATTCGTGATGCCCCAGGGTTGTGGGGTACTCGGTCCCGGGCATGTGGTGCGTAGGGGGGAACAGTCGTGGTTGAGGCCGATGCCCAGTTCCGTGACCCTAGGGGTCGTTACGATAAAAAAGGGGGGTGAAAAATGAAAAAAATAAATAAATAAAAGGGTTTTCGACTACACCACTTGAGGTTTGTAGCCAGGTAATTGAAGCAGCCATTACAGAGTCCTGCTGGAGGCTGGTGGAGTAATGCAGCTTAGGTGTTTTGTGCCCTCCGCAAGCAGGGCTAGGCTCCAGCAGTGGATGATGAAGGGGAGCTATAGTAGGGGACAGTCAGTGTATGTATACGGAGGTGAGAATGAAACAGTCCACACCGGTATTGCAGCTTCAACTTGCCTTTTAGTTTGGCTTGGTACCTGGACCCGCTGGTGCCAGGTTCAGGTATTCCCACTCCCCTTGTTCTCCGTGGCCAGCTGTGACCTGAGATAGCTGTCCTCTGTGCTCACATGTTGGTATTGGGCTCCCGTGGCTTAGAGCTTCTGGGGGAGCCCCTCCGTTTCAGTCTTGGTCCTATTGCAGGCAGCCTGGACCATTTAATAAGTGGACTTCTGTCCCTGATTCCAGGTCCCATCTTTGCTGCTCATGCTTCAGACTCTTGGTTAATGAGGGACCCTGGAGATCCCATCACCTGGCAGATTTAACAGTTGACTATAAAGTGTGCCTGTGCCCTAGGGTCTTACTAATATAAGTAGCAGCTGATAAAGGAGGGGGCATCGTTGTACAGAATAGGAATGATTATTTGGCAGAAGCACAAAGAATTCTATCAGACCCCATTTATTATGAAGTGGTTAATATCGATAAATATAACACAGCTGTCCGTACCTACCATGAATTAATCCAAAAAGCTGTGACGCTGAATATTCTTAATGCTCAAGAAAGTAAATTCCTCCAAATAAAAAATCCTAATATGGCTTTCTTTTATCATTTACCAAAAATACATAAAAACCTCATAAATCCGCCTGGGAGACCAATCATTTCAGGCATTAATTCTCTCACTGCTAATCTAGCTGCCTATCTAGACCAACTCATGAAGCCTTATGTACACGATTTGGACAGTTATTTGAGGGATTCCACTCAACTTATTAATTCTTTATGCAATATTAAATGGGAAGATTCTTTTTTATTTCTTACCATAGAAGTTTCAGCATTGTACTTCAATATATCGCATCACCTTGGTCTACTTTGCTTATCCCTTTTCTTAGAAGAAGATGAAAAAATCCCGTCCATTCAGAAGAATTTTATACTAGAGGGCATAGAATTTGTTTTAAACAATAATTTTTTTATCTTTGAGAACACACTTTACCATCAGAAACTCGGCACAGCAATGGGCTCTAGAGCAGCATGTTCTTATGCCAACCTTTTTATGGGAATTTTTGAGCATCTTTTCATCCAGAACAGTATTTTTGAAGGAGACATAATTTTGTATAAACGTTATATAGATGATCTGTTTATAATCTGGGACAATAAACATAATAACATTAATTCCTTCCTGCAACATCTTGATCAGAATAACTGGGGACTTAGTTTTACATCCACCTCTCATAATTTTGAAATTAATTTTTTGGACCTCACTGTCTTCCATCATGACAATAAAATTATCACCAAAACTCATTTCAAGCAAGTGGATGTCAATGGGTACATCCACTATAGTAGTGAGCATTACAATAAATGGCTGACGAACATCCCTTCCAATCAATACAAGCGCATTAGAAAAAACTGTTCTCGTCTAGATGATTTTAAAAACCAGGCGACTATCCTAAGAAATCGTTTTTTAGAAAGGAAATATCCCAAAAATCTTGTCCAAAAGGCATATCATGTTTCTGCCAGTTTGGAACAAAAAGACTTGATCACACCCACAATCCCCACTACCTCTGTCCCTGACGAAATTGATTGTCCTTTCAATCTCAATTTCCTCACTACATATAGCAGTGACAATCTCAGAATCAGGAATATTTTCACAAAGCACTGGAAGATACTGCTTAATGACCCTTTCTTAAAAACCATTCTCCCTCCCCTCCCGGGCATCACTTTTAGGAGGGCTCCCAGTATTAAAAATGTTATAGCTCCCAGCCGTCTCAGAACAGTCCCTCTGAGAACTAACTATCCTACTGCACTCCCGGGGTCTTATCGCTGTGGCTTGAGAAACTGTCTATGCTGCAAAACCATTTACCATAAGCGTACGAGTTTCAGCTCCTCCAAGGGAGCAGAAGTGTTTTCTATCAAATCCCATCTTACCTGTCAATCAAATTTTGTGGTTTATCTTATTGACTGCCAATGTGGCAAACAGTACATAAGCAGAACATGCCAAGCTCTGCACAACCGTTTGAACTCGCATAGACATAACATCAAGATCGGCTACATGCAGCATGGACTTTCTAAGCATTGCGCTTTAGCCCATAACAAGACCATGGCTTTTACCATCACGCCCATAGAACAAATTCCCTCTGATTGCTCTAATCGAATGGACAATCTTAGTAAGAAAGAATCTTTCTGGATACACAAACTGGATACCTTGAAACCTATGGGCTTGAACTTGATAACTGATTTATCCTTTTAGTGCATTTTTTATCAGGATTTTATGGGTGTTGTATTATGTTGTCATCATGTCTGCTATTACTTTATGGTTTTATGATATTTATGTTTATTTTTCAAAAGAATGTTTTTAGTGCCCGTTTTTAGTTAACTCCACTCTTTTTAAATGTACACATTTTTTACCATCCTTCATTTCCATATACCCCCCCCTCCTTTAGTTCCATTTATACACATATTTTTAGTTTCACATATATTTGCATTTTTAGTAGTGATTTTATAGAAGACTCCTTGTTAGTTAGAAGCACACTTCCCCCTTTTTTGTCCACCCTACCTAGTGGATTTATACTCGCACATTCTATATGTCTATTTATGCAGTTTCAATGTACTTTTCCCCGGATCTCCATGTCCCTCATATTACCCCTTTTTTATCATTCTTGTTGTTTTAAAATAAAATTATATATATTTTATTTGCTCCCCCCCCTTTTCCACCCCTTTTATTCGGGTTTTTAATAATGTATCATGATATATTCCCCCAGGTCCTCATAGTCCCCTTTCCTCGGGTGACTTTTTTACTACTTGAAAATAGTCCCTTTTTCCCCCCTGCGCTGTTACAGGGACCTCACTGAATGAACGAACATCCAACACATGTCCTTCACTAAGTTACAGAGGTTTGTCTTTAGTACACATTCCTCTCCAGCCCCCTCTCTTTTTTTATTTATGTGACCCTCCTTTTACTGCATTTCATGTTTTTAACTAATACCTCTTCAACACATTTTCCTTATTTTCCCCTTTTTACATATTTCACGTGTCTTTCTATATTTAATCACTGTCACAGTCCCCAGCCGATAATACGGCTGTGATCTGCGCACCTTTAGCTCTTTATCACTTCCATACGCAAGCACACTAAAACTAAACTTTTTTGCCACGATATTCACCTTTAGTTACCTTTCGGCGCAGGCGCCCTGCATTCGTTTTTCCCTTTGTCTTCTGCTCCACATGTTCATTCACCTCGGATCACCCCTGGCGCAGGCGCACATCACTTTTTCCCACGCTGTCAACCTTGTTTAACCTCTCTTGCGGGCTGACACCGCTCCTGCTCCATACCTTTTCTCACTAGCTGAATACATGCACCACGGAGCCGCTATTAAACAACTGTTAATACTCCACCCGAAGTCTTTTTAACACACCTCTTTTCACTGCACTTCTCACCCTTATTTCATTTTTTACACACTCAATAATACACGCAAATGTAAATAAACACTATAATTCCAATTTTCTATGTTCATGTTTATTAAGGTTATTTCTTCACCTTTTTTCACATGAATGTCATTTTTTCTCCTAGGAACCAATACATTCAAATGCCCCATGCATATTTCTCTATTTCATTTTTTATGGTTTATTTTTCTTTTGTCCATCTTTGAATTTTTTATATTTTATTTTTTATTTTTCATTTTCAACATTGTCCCTTTCATTTATTTCATTCTTAATTTTTGTCCCCACCAGCTATCACATTTCATAATTTTCTCCATATATTTCCCTCTTTATATTTCATTATATTGCTTCACAGTTTTTTTTCACCACTTCTTTTTTTCTTCCTTTTTTCTTTTTGCTCACTTTACTTTTTTTCTTCTTTGCTTCCTTTTCTCTCTTTTTTCTTTCCTTTTCTTTTTTTCCCTTTTTTTCTTTTCCTTATAATTTTTTTTTTCTCCTTCTATTTTACTCTTTTTTCCTCCTTTTTCTTTTTTCTTTTCTTTTTTTCTTTCTTTCTTTTTTTCTGCCTTCAACATCCAGAACTTTATCCACCTCCTTACATTCTTATCAGCCACGAGGAGAACAATGACGTCATTAGTGAATACGTGGCGTTTTTTTCAACATACATATGGGAGCCTTCAGCCTCTTTTTCGCTATAGTATTCTCTGCACATTTGTCCTGAGGAAGAGGACGGATATGTCCTTGAAACGCGTAGACCTGTGAAAATAAAGAAAATAGTTTTACTATCTTCACCTAGACTCTTGTGGTTTGGCGCGGTATTCTAATCCTGCATTTCTCCTGCTGATTTAAACTACTCCTTGCTGCGGGACCGCTGCCGTCCACGTTATCTACATGCTTTCAAAGGAGTTGTGACTGTCACAACCCCACCAGGTGAGTGTTTCTCTTGACATTTACCACCCTTTGTCTACCGGGTAAGACCCTATTGCGCCTTATCTTTCCACAACTTTGCCGTGCCTAATATAAGTAAAAGCATATTTTCCCAATTTCTTTTGAGAATCTAAATAAAAGCTTTATGGGGTCATATAATACTGTATGGAAAATAGTAAAGCTCAGAGAATAAAGCATGTCATTTGGATTTTGCAGCACATATTTTACTAGAGTGATATAAAGGTGCAATGTTCAGAGACTCTAGAGTGCCGAGAAAGCAGTAACTGCCAAAAAGTTACCCCATTTAAAAAAAAACAAAAACAAAAAAAAAACAAAACGATCTTTAGAAATTAATTTAGGAGTTTAGTAAACACTTTAATAAGTAAGTAATTAGTAAGCCCACAGGTATTTCCACAGATTACTTGTCCTTTATTTTTAATTTATTTTTTTATTCTAACTAGAGGTGATACCATACCTATTATTCTGCAATTTTTCATCCTGGGGAAGGCAATACCCTAAAAGTATATATTACTGTTTGGGTGCACAAAACCTAACATTAAAGGAAAACTATTAAATGCCCCATAGTAAGCAAAAATAGCAAAAGTAATTACCGTATTTTTTGCTTTATAAGATGCACCTGATTATAAGACGCACCCCCAAATTTGGTGAAGGAAAAGAGAATTTTTTTTTTAATAAATGGGGTCCATCTTATAATGCCAGTGTCCGTCTAACAAATCATATAGGGTATATGTCCCTCGTAGCCCTGCCATCCTAAAATGAGCTCCCTTAATCTGAATATGGCCCCCTTATATTGAATATAGCCCATTTGTGCTGGCACACATCCCCCAGTGATGTCACATGTCCCCTATTGCTGGCACACGTCTCCTATTGCTGGCACACGTCCCCTATGGCTGGCACATGTCCCCTATGGCTGGCACATGGCCCCCTATGTCTAACACACGGCCCCCTGAGGCTGGCACACGGCTTTTATTGCTGCCTATGGCTCCCTGTGGCTGGAACCCGGTCCCTATTGCTGCCCATGGCCCCCTGTAGCTGGCACACAGCCCCTATTGCTGCCCATGGCCCCCTGTGGCTGGCACACAGCCCCTATTGCTGCCCATGGCCCCCTGTGGCTGGCACATGGCCCCTATTGCTGCCCATGACCCTCTGTGGCTGGCACATGGCACCTATTGCTGCCCATGGACCCCTGTGGTTAGTTCACAGCCCCTATTGCTGCCCATGGCCCCCTGTGGCGGCACACAGCCCCTATTGCTGCCCATGGCCCCCTGTGGCTGGCACACGGCCCCCTGTGGCTGGCACACGGCCCCTTTTGCTGTCTATGGCCCCCTGTGGCTTGCACACGGCCCCTATTGCTGCCCATAGCCCCCTGTGGCTTGCACACGGCCCCTATTGCTGCCCATGGCCCCTTGTGGCTGGCACATGGCCCCTATTGCTGCCCATGGCCCTCTGTTGCTTGCACACAGCCCCTATTGCTGCCCATGGCCCCCTGTGGATGGCACACATCACCCTGCGTTTGATATGGCCCCCATTTTACTGCTTATAGTAAAATAAACTCTTTCCTTACCTTCCCCAGCGCTGTCCTCCCTTGTGTCTCTCTCCATGCTGTTGAGCTCCTGCACTTCCTGGTTCTCAGTGCCGGTCATGTGATCGGCACAGCAAAGTGACATATCTGCGTGCATGATCACAGCGGCAGGAGGTAGACACCGGGGAGACACGCTGGAGGAGGTAAGTAAAGAGTTTTTTATTTTACTATGGGCAGCAGCATGGGGGCCATATCTAACACAGGGGGGGCATATGCCATCAAAGGGGAGCACAGGCACATATAATATGCGCCGCTCCCCAAGCCCATCACCGCGGTGCGGTTTTAGCACCACGGTGATGGACAGCGGCAGTGAATATTATATGAGCGGGAGCCTCAGCCTCCAGCACCGCTCCAGAGCTGCCCCCACCACCCCTGGACCCTGCAGTGCATAATCCATGTATTCAAATTATAAGACGCACCCCCTACTTTCCCCCAAAATTTGGGGGAACAAAAGTGCGTCTTATAAAGCGATAAATACGGTAAAATAGGGTACTTAGTTAATAAAATTTTCATCTAAAAATTGTAAAAGCCATCACAACGAGAAAAAGTGTATCCATGGTCCTATCAAAAATATTAAACCTCTCTAGGTGTCATCAGATTTCAAAATAGAAAGAGGCAGAGAAGGACCCAGACTTGACTGTTGGATATTTGCCTCTGAAAAGCTACAGTATATAGACAAAATGCCCAGCTCAAAAAGGGGGAGTCATTTCCCTCTTCATACAAATTAGAAAAAAACTAAACAACATCAAAGAAAAGAGCCTGAATACATGTTGGTATAAGAGCAGTGAGTAAGTGCACATTCACACTGAGGCTATTTAACAGTCAAAGCCTGAAATAAAAACAAAATTAGCAAATATCGTGTAGTAAGTAAATAAATAGTAAAAGTTAAACTAAATAACATAGGGTATTTTGATCAAAAAAGGGTATAAGCCGACTCACCTCGATAAGGTGTACCCAATTGGGATGACCAACCCAATTTGGTACACCTTATCGCGGTGAGTTTAATACTAAAAATAGGACCCTATTTTTTAGTATTAAACCTCTCTATGTCAGCAAACCTCAAAATAGCTGTTGGCAGAGCAGGACTGAGACCTAACTGTTTAGACACCTACCCCTGGAAAGCTATAAAGGAAAAATGAAAGCCTCGCCTTTGTTTGTGCACAGTAAAAAACTAAGAGGTTTATTACTAGAGATAAACCCATCTTGATTGGATACACTTTGTTGTGAAGGATGGCTTTTATGCTTTCTGGATCAAAATGGTGTTATCTGAATACCCTGTTATCTATTTGTACTATTAGAATATATTTATTTACTTACTACAGAGTATTTTCTAGTTTTGTTTTTATATTAGTTTTTGTCCAAAAAAGCACACAAATGTGAACACAATGGTATAGAGCATGGTTAAAGGTAAGGCAACGTGTTTCAGACCGTGTGGTCCTTAGTCAATGCCATGTCATGTAATTTTGACATTTTTGGGTACAACATTTTTCCTTGTTTTGGTAGTATAAAGAACTTTACACTTTGCTACATGAAGAAGCAATAGCTTTTTAATAAGCCATCCAAAAATTATTTGTTAAATTATGGAAACAGGTGTTCTATATTGTTCTGAATGTGAAGATATATAGGTCTCTCAACAAGGAGTGAAAAAAATATCCCTTTTGCTAATCACAAAATATTAGTAATAATTATTCACTTATATAGCACCATTAATTCTAAAACACTGCTCCATTAGGGCTCCCAATCTTAATTCCCTATCAATATATCTTTGGAGTGTGGGAGGAAATTGGAGACCAGGAGGAAACCCAAGCACACATGTGGAGAACATACAAACTCCCTGCAGATGTTGTCCTTGGTACGATTTGAACACAGGACCCCAGCCCACCATGTCACCCTAGAAATGCCATTACAAAGGCCATCATCAAACATCAAGCTGTCCACAAATAAGCCCATATTTTTCCTGAGACAAAACAGTTGCTGTTTAGAACTGAAAGAAGTAGAAGTAATGGCTTTCGGTCACCAAGCCTTTTAAAAAATAAGCCATATTTTAAGAGCTATTTCTTGAGGGTACATAAATATGAGAGTATGTTTCCCTGCAGCAGCAGTACAGTCGAGCACTATGAAGCACTGTGGGCAGCCAAGAGATGTGTGGCTGGCATGGCTGTGTAGTAGTTGCGGCCGGAACAACACAGTAGACAGTTATGATGGGGCATGCAGAGATGCTTGCCTGTTTAGGGCAAGTAATGGTAGCAATATTACAATATGGATAACATGGTAAAAAGGGAGTAGATGCCTGGCATAGTTTGGTGCATCAGCCCTGGTGTGGCGCCCCTGACTCGGTCAGGCACCAGGGTGTACTGCACCCATGCTGGGACAGTACTTCCAGGTAATCTTAAAGGCCAGAATGAGGTGTGTACGCACAGACACATAGCAACCAGGTCTTCGACACATTTAGAGGGGACCCTTGGATAGTCTCCCGAGAGGGCTAGCCTTCAATTCTTTTCAAGGGGTGTAGTGGAGGGGCTGGGAGTTAAAGTGCAGAGGTTGTCAGGAAAGGAGTGAAGCGAGCCAGTCTGGTAGTGTGCTCACACTAGTCAGACCCTGCGCAGTGTATTAACAGTTGGCGGGGGAGAACGGTCACCGTGGAGTCAGAAGAAGAGGTGCTCCTGGTGACTAGGCACATATGGGGTACAGGTCCCTAGAGCAGACTCCAGTTTAACTATCTGCTAAACCTGCCGATGAGAGGAACTATCAGTACCTCACCAACCACACAGAGTCCGAGCCTCAGCAGCAACGCAGGGACCCATAGAGGAAACAGAGCCAGAAGCCATCTCACCTGGTCCACGCTGCCGGCAAATGGTCCAAAAAGGGGAGAAAAGGCAGCAGTGACTCCCTGGATAGACCCCCATGGTACTTCAGGTCAGGGGGTTATCTGAACACAGAAGTGCTAGGAAGGCGAGCTAACCTGTTACCCTCAGACTGGCCTGAAGGAGCTCCTGGTCCTACCTGGTTCATCACAGCATCGCCCGGGTCAGCTCACCAACAACATCTAAGAGAGTAAAAATCAGTTAAATGACTTTTGGACTCTGCCCGAGTTATTCTGGGACCCGTTATTCTACACACCTGAGCCCCTGGGGCCTGCCTCACTCACGGGAGGCCACACCATCTGACTGCAGAGCCCATCAGCCCCAGACACTCATAAAATCTGCAGTGGTGGTCGCCCATATCCCTGACCGCAAGACGTGAGTGGCGTCACGACACATATAAAATCTGACATACCTGTTTGCCATATTAAAAGAAGACCCTATGGTGTCCCTGAAGCTGGATCAATGTCCCTGGGGCGACACACTGGCAACAGAAGATAAATGTAAAGGTCCATCTGTTCACATATATGGTAATGCTGCTTTAATCATTGGCATCAGCCGTTGGTGGATGAAAATCTGTACTAACCTATGCCTGATTAATTTAGGCAAAGGTTGGGTTTCCATGATGGTAGCATATAAACGTGTCATTCTTGCTGTGACAAATCCACACACTGTACTGCATACCCTCTCTGACATGACACTTAAGGCTGAGCACGACAGTACCCTTATAGAAAACTGGAAGAGCTGTTACCACTATTACAATTTCTTGACCCAAAATTTCAAGGAATCAAGGTTTAGGGTATGTGACTGAGAAAGGAAACAAAGTGCCACAATAGCAGAAAAAACATTAGGTCCATTACGTCAGATATATTGTAGGTGTGTTTCCTGCACGCTCAGTCTCCTGTTGGGGTCCTAACGCTGTCACAAGCGGGGGATGTTGTGCCTGTGTGAATCATAGAGGAGTTTACCAGCAATGGGAAGAATTGTCCATAAGTGGTACCACAATATTCTCATCTCCAGCTATGGTGCCATGCCGTATCTTTCAAGTACATTAAAATGAACTTAGCTGCAATCATGCAGCCTGGCCCAGATTCACGCTGCCTGTGGTTTTTCAGAATAAATACAATTTCTTATGTTATGTATTGCAATGTATCCATAAAAATTGGATACTATACTGTTGATCCTGTTCAGTAGGTAAAAAGGAGGGAGGTTAAATCCGCTCACCTGTCCCTGGGAGACCACTAGATTGGAACGTGAACGGATTCAAAAAGACGGCCAGTCTTGTCAGTAAACATATGATCCGGAGAAAAGATCCAGCACAGAATCCAGGGAATAATATGTATAAAAATCGTAGTTTATTTCTAAATCCTTTAAAAGTCCACCATTAGGTCATCCAAACATATTCACAGAGTACTCGTTTCGAGCATAGTTGCTCTTACTCCTTCTCTCATGCATGCAGGCAACACTGACCGTTTGAGAGTAAATACAGTAAAAAGAGTACAGTCATGGCCAAAAGTTTTGAGAATGCTACAAATATTAATTTTTACAAAGTCTACTATTTAAGTTTTTCTAATGGCAATTTGCATATACTCCAGAATGTCATAAAGAGTGATCAGCTTAACAGCAATTACTTGCAAAGTCAATATTGGCTAAGAAAATGAACTTTAACCCCCAAAACACATTTCAACAGCATTGCATTTCTGCCTTAAATGGAGCAGCTAACATTGTTTTAGTGATTGTTCCATTAACACAGGTGTGGGTGTTGATGAGGACAGGGCTGGCGATCAATTAGTCATGATTAAGTAAGAATGACACCACTGGACACTTTAAAAGGAGGCTGGTGCTTGGTATCATTGTTTCTCTTCAGTTAACCATGGTTATCTCTAAAGAAACACGTGTAGCCATCATTGCTCTGCACAAAAATGGCCTAACAGGGAGGAGTATCGCAGCTACAAAGATTGCACCTCAGTCAACAATCTATCGCATCATCAAGAACTTCAAGGAGAGAGCTTCCATTGTTGCCAAAAAGGCTCCAGGGTGCCCAAGAAGGACCAGCAAATGCCAGGACCGTATCTTAAAACTGTTTCAGCTGCGGGATCGGACTACCAGCAGTGCCAAGCTAGCTCAGCAATGGCAGTAGGCTGGTATGAGTGCTTCTGCACGCACTGTGAGGCGGAGACTCTTTGAGCAAGGCCTGGTTTCATGGAGGGCAGCAAAAAAGCCACTTCTGTCCAGAAAAAACATCAGGGACCGACTTATATTCTGCAAAAGGTACAGGGAGTGGACTGCTGAGGACTGGGGTAAAGTCATTTTCTCAGATGAATCCCCTTTTCGATTGTTTGGGACATCTGGAAAACAGCTTATTAGGAGAAGAAGAGGTGAGCGCTACCACCAGTCTTGTCTCATGCCAACTGTTAAGCATCCTGAAACGATTCATGTGTGGGGTTGCTTCTCAGCCAAGGGAATCGGCTCACTCACAGTCTTGCCTAAAAACACAGCCATGAATAAAGAATGGTACCAGAATGTCCTCCAAGAAAAACTTCTCCAAACTGTCCAAGAGCAGTTTGGCGCCCAACAATGCCTTTTCCAGCATGATGGAGCACCTTGCCATAAAGCAAAGGTGATCACTAAATGGCTCATGGAACAAAACATAGAGATTTTGGGTCCATGGCCTGGAAACTCCCCAGATCTTAATCCCATTGAAACTTGTGGGCAATCATCAAGAGACGGGTGGACAAACAAAAACCAACAAATTCTGGCAAAATGCAAGCATTGCTTATGCAAGAATGGTCAGCTATCAGTCAGGATTTGGTCCAGAAGTTGATTGAGAGCATGCCAGGGAGAATTGCAGAGGTCCTGAAGAAGAAGGGTCAACACTGCAAATATTGACTTGCTGCATTAACTCATTCTAACTGTCAATATAACCTTTTGGTACTCATAATATGATTGCAATTATATTTCTGTATGTGATGTAAACATCAGACAAACACAATTAAAAACCAGAGGGCAACAGATCATGTGAAAATATAATTTTGGTGTCATTCTCAAAACTTTTGGCCATGACTGTATATCAACCTAAAAGGGGCAGTTATGTGAAGGACATTCTACATCGTAGAGAGATTAAATGGATCTTTATGTTGGAGACAAGGGTCCCCTTTAGGAATGAACATAAAAAAAGATCTATTATATGCTTATTAATGTTTTTTCTGAAAATAACATGGTAAATTATACCTCCTATGTGCCGATGTAATGCTTAGTAATGAAGTAATATTTGCATGCAATGTCCCTCCCCCTTTTCTGATCTCCTGTCCGGGTCTGTGTGAGGAGTAAGAGCAACTATGCTCGAAACGCGTACTCTATGAATATGTTTGGATGACCTAATGATGGACTTTTTAAGGATTTAGAAATAAACTACGATTTTTATACATATTATTCCCTGGATTCTGTGCTGGATCTTTTCTCTGGATCATATGGATACTGTTGATCCGTATGGGATCTGATTTTATTCCTTTGCACTTTCATAAATGTGAATAGGCGAGTTTCATCTGAAATATGGAAGAGACTAGTACAATTTTTTGCTTACAGGAAATAGTGTAATTTAATAATATTGGTCTGAGTGCTCACAATGTGTGGTCAGTTTTATAATGGACAACAGTTAGACCGAAAATACAGTAATTTGAACCTAAAAGTATTTCTTGTTATTCATTTGCTCTACATTGATACTTAAAAGTGATATTAGACTGATTCATATATGTAAAGACTGGTGGGTTATTAGCCACCCTCTTCATTGATTTCCACCTACATGAACTACAATTAGAGTCATATGAAGTTTACACAACCCTATTAGGTGACTGCAATGTATGTTTTGATCTCTATATTTCTATACTTTGGTCCTATTGTACAGCCTGAGATTATGTTCAGAGAAAGTCTCTTTCTTTTTCCTTTGTAGTGTAAAAATGCATTGATTACTGTTCAACAGTCAAACTGGTCAGAGACAAAGACAGTTGAAATTAACTAATATTGAGGTTCTGAAAATATGTAAAATTATTTCTCCTGTCCTAACAAGACATAGCACAGCCAATACAGTTCTGGCATGTGGACAATTACATTTGATGTTTTTCATATATTGCATTAAGATAAAAATGTTGTAAATGATCTAAAATATAAACTTCTTGACTTTAAAGCAATTTTAACATGATCAAGCTTGTTAAAAGATGGAATAAATAAATATTTCCCATAGTATCTGCTTACATAAATGTAAATGGGAATAAATATTACATATTTACATATTTAGAATGGTTGAAAAAAATGTCTATTATACTCTACAATTTTTTTTTTTGCTTTATTTACGGTATTTATTTTATTTTCTTATATAGTGGTATTAATTCCATAGCTCTTTACAGTTCACTGATTATTTGTTCCCAACAAATACAAACGTATATATATTTATGTGTTTTATTCAAAATCATTATTAATAAAATATAAATTCATATTAGGTCAAATTGAATTACATCACAAATGTCTTAATGCGTTATATACTGTATAGTACAGTAGATTCTTGTTAATTCTCTATTATGAAATAAAGTATCATCAAAAATTTGCACACACAGTATATTCGGTTTTACAGAGACAAGCCTACATCAATCCTTCTGTGAAAATTGATTATTTAAGTCATAGAGGTAAGTGCCATTCTAGATTTAAGTAAATAACTCACTTCTTTGTGATGCAGAACATCATAAATTATGTGGTTCAGGAGATCAGCGAACAAGATTGTCAAAAAGAATAGGAGTTTAATGCTTCTGAGTGAGATTGCGGGATGCCATTGGGTCATTGTCTTTGGTTTTTCACTTGCTCACTCAATCTACTTCTTGAATTAGTATTCTATGTGTATTAATTTACAATTTTTTTTGTTGAGTAATAATGTGGTGAAAATTTTGCCTGGAAAAAGTTGTCAATTTAGTTGGGAAAAAAAGGCTTGTGGTAATCAAGTTTGATTAATTAAAATAGTTATAGACTTAGGATGATGAGGAGGAGGAGGATTTGCCGCGTGCGGGTTGGGATGTGCTTTATTGCATTCAATGCAATAAAGCACATTGAAAAAAAAAAAGAAAAAAAAAAGTCATTTAATTCTGAGATAGTAGATAGATAGATAGATAGATAAAGAGACAGAAGAATAGATAGAGGGATAGATAGAGGGATAGATAGATGACAGATCGCTGCATTTCCCACGGTCGGCAGTGAGTTCACATTACCGGCCGTGGGAAATGACCGGTAATTACCTCTGCTGTCTGCTGCATTCAGCGCTGTGTCTGTGACAGTCGCGGCTGGATGTCAGCAGTGCAGGACCCTGTGGATTACGCCGGAGCTGTGGATTACGCCGGAGTTTTGTTTGGGAGGGGTTAATAAAATGGTGAACGAGGCTTGTTTGTTTTATTTAAAATAAAGGATTTTTGGTGTCTGTGTTTTTTCACTTTACTTACGGGTTGATCATGTCAGCTGTCACATAGACGCTGCCATGATCAAGCCTGGGGTTAATGGCGGTGGTCCCCCATCACCATTAACCCCTTGTATTACCTTGCCGCCACTGCTACACGGAGGCAGGAAGAGCCGAGGACACGCCGGTATTGCCGCATAATGCATGCGACAGTGCCAGGGCAGCTGCGGCTGATATTCTCGGCTGCGGGAGGGGGAGTGAGGCGGGGAACATTACCCTGCCCCTCTCCCTCCCCAGCCTGAGGATACCGGGCCGCCGCTGTGTGCTTACCTCGGCTGGAAGGTAAATATACAGCGGAGCCCACGTTCTTTTTTTCCTATATTTCCGTTTTCTTTCTATGTGTGTTCTATGTGTCTGTGTCTATGTGTTCTATGTCTGTGATGTGTGTGTGTCTGTGATGTGTGTGTTTTTACTCTCTGCACGGCTTCCTCTTCCTGTAATGACATCACTTCCCTGCAAAACCGCAGACAATCGATGTACACTACCGGAGGTAAACCGCGAAATACCGCAGGGAATAACGCAGGAAAACACAGTGAACCGCACAGAATTTGCTGCCTGCGTTATTCCCTGCGGGATTTCATGATTAACATTGGAGTCAATGGAGTGAAATCCCGCAGCGATGTGCGGAAAAGAAGTGACATGCACTTGTTTTTGCTGCGGGATTCCCGCAGCAAAACATGCAGCTGTCAAATTCCGCCCAGTGCGCACAGGATTTTTTTTCTCCATAGGATTTGCTGGTGATTCACTGCAGAGATGTTATGAACATTTTCTGCAGCGAAACATGCAGCAAATCCGCGAAAAATCCGCGGCAAAATCCGGTAAGTGCGCACATAGCCTTAGGCTTTGAGGTCTCTCAAGACCGGAAAGCAATATAAGAGTTCAGTGGAACCTTGGTTTACGAGAACAATCCGTTCTGGGAGTGTGCTTGTAAACCAAGTTACTCGTCTAGCAAGGCAAATTTCCCATAGGAAATAATGCAAGCTCAGACAATTCGTTCCACAACTTGTTCAATGTCCCATCCTGGTCCCCTATTGTGCCATTCCACACATGCACTAATACACAAACACACATGCACACACACATATTATGCTCACCTTACCTTCTGTTCCCTCGCCGCCCTCCTGATTCTTCTGGTTCGCCAGTACAGGATTTGTATCAGTTAACCATCGCGACCGATGCCGTAGCTTTCGCTGTCAGTGCGCGGATGTCAAAGGCAGGAGCCGCTTGCCTCTGATTGGTCAAATTGGTCTGCTTTCTTAAAGGCAGCGCGCTGACCAATCAGATGCAAGCGGCTCCTGCCTTTGACATCAGCGCACTGGCAGCAGAAACTATGGCATTGGTTGCAATGGTTACCCGATACACATCCTGTACCGTCAAACTACAAGAACCAGGAGGCCAGCGAGGGAACGGAAGGAAAGGTGAGCATAATATGTGTGTGCGTGTGTTTGTATGTGTTTATGTGTGTTTGTGCGCACTGCAAGAGCGGTTCAGAGCGCGGTGAAAGTACGGAACCAGAAGTGTGTGAGGTATTTGCTCATACAGCAAAGCTTACTCATAAACAGAGTTACATATTTACAGCAAGCTTTGCTCGTATAACTACAGTATATACTCGCACACCAAGTTACTCCTAAACCGAGGCTCCACTGTATTGTGTAAAAAATGTAATACCTTATATTCACCTCTCTGACCCTTCTGCTCCTCACCATCACCCGTCTGGTCCTTGCTGGACTGTCTGATTAACACTTGTCATGTTGAAATCACTTCACAAAAAATGCTACAGCCTTATACATACATGCATAGTTCCATCACAGGCTTCATCAGAACCAGTAGTCACAGCATACAGGGAGAGGCCGTGGGGATTTTAGAGCAAACAGCAATGATCAGAAGGTGCACCGCAGATCAACGGGTGATATTAAGAGGCTGAGCAGTGAGGTAAGTGTATACATTTTTTTAAATTTATAACAATTTGATGGCTCTTTATAACTCAGAAAACGGCAGCGAATGGAAGATAATTACAAAAATATTTAATAAAATTTAAGTAGAATTCAATTCCATTTGAAAATATTCTCTCATCTCTAGTATTTCAGATAAAAATTATCTATTCAAGTTTATGAGCAGCGTCGGACTGGCCCAACGGAGCACCGGAGAAGCCTCTGGTGGTCATCCGGGGCCCCAGTGGGACCCCGGTCCCCAGTGGGCCCCCATGCTTTATATTATGCGGGGTACCGCAGGCTTGTTACTACACGCTAGTCAGGGGTGTTTAGCAGGCACACTGGACTCCCATGCTCTGATGGGCCCCCAGCCTTTCCATCATAAACTGCAGTGATCGTACAGAAAAATCTGTGCGATCTCTGCAGTTTCCGCGGTTGTAGCAAGACCTGTGGTGATATCACAATCATGTGACTCACCACAGGTGATTACACTGCGGGAGTCCTCAGGCCTGCACAAAATGAAATGCGTGCAGGACCTGCAGACTGCGCCTCTCATATTCAAATGTACACGCATCATTCAGGCACACGTACATTTGAACGGTGCAGTGCCAGGACTGAGGCAGAGGAGTTCCTCAGCACCGCAACGACATCTGTCATCACCGGGGCCGCACAGAAGAAGAGGACATGCAGGGTCCAGGTAAGTGCTTCCACTTCGCCTTGCAGTGAGCCTCCCCTTGCTGTAAGCCTCCCCCTGCAGTGAGTATCCTGCCTCCCCCTGCTGTGAGCCTCCCCCTGCAGTGAGCCTCCCCTCCTGTGAGCCTCCCCCTGCTGTGAGCCTCCCCCTGCTGTGAAACTCCCCCTGCTGTGAGCCTCCTACCTCCCCCTACAGTCAGCCTCCCCCTGCAGTGAGGCTCCCCTTGCATTGATTCACAGACTAAAAACTCCTTAATTTATAAAATATTAATTTTATTAACAGAAGCAATTAATTAAAAAACTCACTTCCACATTGTATAGAAAATATCCATATAGTGCCATACAACAATTCAAAACATATATCACACTTATTATTGAAGTCCTATGTGTTTCCCCTATTTAGGAGCAAAAACAAATGTCAGTAAGGCATAGTACGGAAGTATATCCCTGAACAGTCTCGTAGTCAAGGGTCCGACAGTCAAAATCCCTAAAGACAGCACTTTACCCTAAGTTAGTTGCTTCTGTATTGAGATATAGTTCTGTATATACTGCCACTTCCTATATTAGTGAGGAGGTTGTTCACCCTCTACCCCTAATCGACCCGACGTGTATCCCCTTCCAACAGAAGGTTCCTCAGGGGTCATCAAAAAGTAGTATAGAGAAATAATAGAAATACTTTATACATTATCCTCCAATCATATAGTGAATACAGACATAGTTTTTGTAATCTCCCCAAACAAAGTACATCATACAGATAATCTTCAGGTTATACAGTGAGTGTACATATGACTATTATAGTCTCCTCTGGTAATAGCGTATCCTTAGACTCCACAAATTGCCAGGTGATGCAGAGTTTAATAAATTATTAATGTGGATGTTACAAAGCAAAAAAAATCATATATTTTTCAGATTTTGTCACCTCATCTGGGACAAAGCTGTAGGTTCTGGGTGAATGATGGTGTCACCTATTATTGACATGTCCATTAATAATTCCCCTTCAAAAAGCATTTTTCCTTTCTCTGACAACGCAAATGGATAGACTAAGATCCCTACAGGATAAAATTGATATGTCCGGTCCAAATAGTTTTAGAACTCTGCATAATATACCAGCCTGTAGTTGGGGCTCCCTGTGGTATTCGGAGCGTTCCCAGTCTCTGCAGAACCCACGTGGAGACAGCATTCCATTGAGCCTCCCCTTGCTGTGAGCCTCCCTCTGCAGTGAGCCTCCTGCCTCCCCTTGCTGTGAGCCTCCCCCTGCTGTGAGCCTCCCCCTGCAGTGAGCCTCCTGCCTCCCCTTGTAGTGAGCCTCCTGCCTCCCGCTGTTGTGAGCCTCCTGCCTCTCGCTGCTGTGAGCCTCCTGCCTCCCGCTGCTGTGAGCGTCCTGCTGCTGTGTACGCCCCTAGTACTGTGTGCCACCAACCCAGTGCTGTGCCACCCATGGTGTAGAAATTGGGGTAAAAGTGAGGAATGTGCTCTGGGAGTGATCGGCTATAGGTCCCTGTATGCTATTTTCTGCAGAGTCGCGTCATGGCAGGAAGAAGTGATGGTGGTCAGCGATGGATGAAGAGGAAAAGCGAAGATGAAAAACCTCAGCTAGAGACATCAATGGTAAGTTAGTGTATTACATGTACACACACACGCACACGCACACACACACACACAAACACACTATACATTGTATACACAGCTCCTGTGTATAATGTCACAAATTAATGTCACTGGTGATCACTGTATTACAAGTACAATGTACACTGACACTATATACAGAGCTCCTGTGTACAACGGCACTGATGGTAATATTAGTGATATTAGTATTGTAGTATTATTCGAGCACTGTGTGGTTGTAATATGTGGTCTGGCCACAGTGTGGTGGTATTTATCTGTTGTATGTGGTAGTATTTGGTCATTTATGTGGTCTGGTCATAGTGTTGAGGTATTTCTCCCTTGTATGTGGTAATATTCGGTCATTATGTGCTCTGATTATGGTGTGGCGGTATTTCTCTCTTGTATGTGGTTCTATTCGGTTACTATGTGGTGGTAATATGTTATTGGTCACGGTGTGGCGGTATTTCTCCCTGGTATGTGGTATTATTGGTTTTGGTATAGTGGATTGTGTTGTATCTGGAGGTCATTTTTTCTCTCCTTCAATAAAGGGAACATTATTTCCAGTAGAGAATAAATACTTGAATTTTTAACCCCTCCCTGTCCTGTGACTATTACACTGTAGCAAATATGCTAAGTAATCGCTTATTCTAAGGCCATGTGCCCTTGTTGAGTAATTGGTCAGTGTCTTACCTCAGTATTTGTAGCCAAACCCAGGAGCGGTAAAATCAGAGGAAAAGTCTAATAGAAACACCTCTGCATTTTTCACCCACTCCTGGTTTTGGCTTAGAAATACTGATGTAACAAACTAACCAAATACTGAACGTGTGAACGTGGCCTAAGGATAAGTGATAACTTATTCATCTGTGGGGACCGATTGCTGGGACCTGCACCGATCGTACAACTTTTATCCCCTTGAAAGTGGAGCTGATGTTTGACTCGTTCCCTGATCCATTCATTCAATAAGTGATCACCTACCAAACCTGTGGATCGGTGATAACTTGTTTTCACCAAAGATCCCCCTTACTGCAAACTACTGTAATTGTACATCAGTTATTGTATGCACAGGAGATGTGCAGGAGCTGCTTGTATTTCACAGTCAGCGCTCCACTATAATGGGAATAATGGCTAACAGGTATTTGCATATCGCTGTAGGGTTTGCCCCTGGAGTCAATTCCTCTGGTAGGCCCCAGACACTGTTTGTGTGTGCAAAACAAATAACCAGGTTGCATTCAGATAAAACTGTATAGCATCTGATTTTTATTGATACTGAGCAACGTTTAACATAGGAAGCTGTATTTGGTCTTGAAAACTGCAGGCAGCATGAATCTGTTTTAATATAATTTAAAGATCCATTATAGGACCATAGCCAGAGGTAAGGCTATTCTGGTGCTGTCCCCGGACAGCTCATTCCAGCGCTAGTAAACGTGATTAACAGGTTTTTGCTTATATACATACATGAGAGATATACATACATGCAATGGCAATGGCCAGATATTTAAATATTTTTTTTCTGAAATGCCAAACTGTACTTACTACATATTCTAAAAAAAAATATAGCATTTCTGACTGTTTATGTCCCTGGTATAAATCACAGAAATAGATATGGTACAGGGTGATGCTATAAGCCCTAAGGGCCAGTATAAGGGGTTGGCAGGGTAGGCACCCACCTAGGGCACAATGTCTTGTCTGTGGCCACATCTTTCTCAAACTGCAGGCATTGAGCACACTGACAGTGAGGGCACAGGCACACAGGTGACTGTGTGGTGCCCTGTGCCTAGTCGCCACAGATAACTACATGTATATTGACATCTGTATAACATTTTTATTGTAAGCCTTAATGAGGATTTGGCTATCTCTGCTGCTCACAACAAAACATACATTTTCATACATTCCTTTAGTAAGGCTATCACTTGAGAGAAAACCAACTCTTGAGTTATGAGCCCTAAAAGGAGAAAGGGGAGGATCTAAGTTGTGAGGTAAATTTCTGTCAGGGACAGTTGGTCGTCGTGTGAGGTAAAGTGAGATGTGTACTGAGGAGATGTCCTGTCCTGAGGTGATTTTCTAGAAACTTCTGGAGCGCCAGCTACATTTGTCAGGGTATCAGTCCCTTGGTCATCAGTGCCTTCAAGGTTGGTGACAAAACTGAGAGACTACAGCCACTGAGAGACTACAGAGAGACTTTTATAAGGGGCAGTGACATTTGTCTGGGAACACAGTGGCACTTGAGAGTTTGGAAACTTGTAGAACAACTAGAGAGTCTTCCTTCAGGATTCCAGTACCTATTCCCAGATAGGGAAACAGCATCAGAGAATGTGTACACTACAACCATACAGCAGGGAAACCAAACTCCCATCAGGGCAGGAAGGACCCCCATCATTTGATGCTATGTTAATATACTGCTCAGCTCCAGTAAAACGGTAAAAGCTCCCTGTCCTGTCTCTAACTAAATTATTCCCTGCTGTGCCATCCCTACCTTAACACATCCCCCAGGACCAAACCCTAGTTGGGGGAGCAAGAAGACAACCCTCTCGCACTGTGCTTCACCACCTAACTCCTGGGGCCCACCAGCAGTGCCCGGCCATACTACAGCCGAACATCCCAACTGGCGCCACAAACTCTTTATTTTATTTTTCTTTCTCCCTTTTTCAGTATTATTTTTACTCCCCATTACAAAAAGCCTGTCGCCCGCGCCCAGTATGGCCACATCACCACTTGGAGCCACCGCCGTGACATCAGAGGCCTCCGGGATGGCACAACTGTTGTTAGTCAGAAATCACTAACCCCTCTCTCCGCCTATTCTCCAGCCATTACTTTCTCCTCGCACTCAATGAATTCATGGCTGTGAGACACAAACACAATTGTTATGAGCACCATTAGCAGATGAGTTGATCCCTGCTCCTCTGAGATCTCCATGAGAATTCAGGCCAGAATGGCAGGCACTGCAGGGCACAGCAAAGTATATGAATTGCTCTGCGGCGGACAGCAAAATATATGATGGGCTTTGTGGGGCACAACAAAGTATATAATGGGCTGTACAGGGGATAGCAAAGTATATGAGGGACTGTGCGGGGACAGCAAAGTATATGAGGGGCTGTGGTGACCATACTACACCATGTGCAGAATTATTAGGCAAGTTGCATTTTGGAGGATATATTTTATTATTGATCAACAACTATGTTCTTAATCAAGCCAAAAGACTCAAAAATATCAAAAGGTTAATATTTTTGGAAGTTGGAGTGGGCTTTTTTTATAGATTTGGCTAGCTTAGGAGGATATCTGTTTGTGCAGGTAACTATAACTATGCAGAATTATTAGGCAACTTAATAAAAAGCAAATATATTCCCATATCACTTGTTTATTTTCACCAGGTAAACCAAAATAACTGCATACAATTTAGAAATAAACATTTCTGACATGCAAAAACAAAACCCCCAAAAATTAGTGACCAATATAGCCACCTTTCTTTATGATGACACTCAACAGCCTACCATCCATAGATTCTGTCAGTTTCTTGATCTGTTTACGATCAACATTGCGTGCAGCAGCCACCACAGCCTCCCAGACACTATTCCGAGAGATGTACTGTTTTCCCTCCCTGTTGACCTTACATTTTATGAGGGACCACTTTTTCTCTATGGAGTTCAGATCAGGTGAACAAGAGGGCCATGTCATTATTTTTTCATCTTTTAGACCTTTACTGGCCAGCCACACTGTGAAGTAGTTGGATGCATGTATGTGATGGAGCAATGTCCTTCATGAAAATCATGATTTTTCTTGAACGATACCGACTTTTTCGTTTGCCATTGCTTGAAGAAATTGTCTTCCAGAAACTGGCGGTAGGTCTGTGAGTTGAGCTTCACTCCATCTTCAACCCGAAAAAGTCCCACAAGTTCATCTTTGATGATACCAGCCCATACCAGTACCCTACCTCCACCTTGCTGGCGTTTGAGTCGGAGTGGAGCTCTCTGCCCTTTACTGATCCAGCCTCTGGCCCATCCATCTGGTTCATCAAGAGTCACTCTCATTTCATCACTCCATAAAACCTTTGAAAAATCAGTCTTAAGATATTTCTTGGCCCAGTCTTGACGTTTTATCTTATGTTTTCTGTTCAAAGGTGGTCGTTTTTCAGCCTTCCTTACCTTGGCCATGTCCCTGAGTATGGTACACCTTGTGCTTTTTGAAACTCCAGTAACGTTGCAGCTCTGAAATATGGCCAAACTGGTGGCAAATGGCATCTTGGCAGCTTCACGCTTGATTTTCTTCAATTCATGGGCTATTTTGCACCTTTTTTGACCAACATGTTTCTTGTGACCCTGTTGGCTATTTGCCATGAAACGCTTGATAATTACGTTCGGTAATTACACTTCAAAAGTTTGGCAATTTCAAGACTGCTGCATACCTCTGCATGACATCTCACGATTTTTGACTTTTCAGAGCCCGTCAAATCTCTCTTCTGACCCATTTTGCCAAAGGAAAGGAAGTTGCCTAATAATTAAGCACACCTTAGATAGGGTGTTGATGTCATTACACCACACCCCTCCTCATTACAGAAATGCACATCACCTGATTTACATAATTGGTAGTTGGCTCTCAAGCCTATACAGCTTGGAGTAGGACAATATGTATAAAAAGTATTATATGATCAAAATACTCATTTGCCTAATAATTCTGCACACAGTGTAGCTAGAGCGCTATGGTGGATATCATACTGTGTGGGATTTTGTTAGGGCTATAATGCTGTATATGGTGATGTGGGAACCATAATACCATATGAGGGGGCTGTTTTGAACATCACACTATATATGGGGGCTATGATGAACATTACACTGTATATGGGGGCTGTGGTGGTGACCATATACATACATAATCTCCAGCTGTGTCTGTCCTCCTATTCCATCATGCACCGTGGCACTGTCAGTTGTGCAGCCGCAGTTCAAATGATGCTCCGGCTTCCAGGTCCTCACTGCATGCACACACACAAACACGTGAGCACATATACACACATAGCAGACACACATGGATACACGGAGAACATACACACACATAGCGCATATGCATATATACAGTCATGGCCAAAAGTTTTGAGAATGCTACAAATATTAATTTTTACAAAGTCTACTGCTTAAGTTTTTCTAATGGCAATTTGCATATACTCCAGAATGTCATAAAAAGTGATCAGCTTAACAGCAATTACTTGCAAAGTCAATATTGGCTAAGAAAATGAACTTTAACCTTCAAAACACATTTCAACAGCATTGCATTTCTGCCTTAAAAGGAGCAGCTAACATTGTTTTAGTGATTGTTCCATTAACACAGGTGTGGGTGTTGATGAGGACAGGGATGGCGATCAATCAGTCATGATTAAGTAAGAATGACACCACTGGACACTTTAAAAGGAGGCTGGTGCTTGGTATCATTGTTTCTCTTCAGTTAACCATGGTTATCTCTAAAGAAACACGTGCAGCCATCATTGCTCTGCACAAAAATGGCCTAACAGGGAAGAGTATCACAGCTACAAAGATTGCACCTCAGTCAACAATCTATCGCATCATCAAGAACTTCAAGGAGAGAGCTTCCATTGTTGCCAAAAAGGCTCCAGGGCGCCCAAGAAGGACCAGCAAACGCCAGGACCGTATCTTAAAACTGTTTCAGCTGCGGGATTGGACTACCAGCAGTGCCGATCTAGCTCAGCAATGGCAGCAGACTGGTGTGAGTGCTTCTGCATGCACTGTGAGGCGGAGACTGCTTGAGTAAGGCCTGGTTTCAAGGAGGGCAGCAAAGAAGCAACTTCTCTCCAGAAAAAAACATCAGGGACCGACTGATATTCTGCAAAAGGTACAGGGAGTGGACTGCTGAGGACTGAGGTAAAGTCATTTTCTCAGATGAATCCCCTTTTCGATTGTTTGGGACATCTGGAAAACAGCTTATTAGGAGAAGAAGAGGTGAGCGCTACCACCAGTCTTGTCTCATGCCAACTGTTAAGCATCCTGAAACGATTCATGTGTGGGGTTGCTTCTCAGCCAAGGGAATCGGCTCACTCACAGTCTTGCCTAAAAACACAGCCATGAATAAAGAATGGTACCAGAATGTCCTCCAAGAGCAACTTCTCCCAACTATCCAAGAGCAGTTTGGCGCCCAACAATGCCTCTTCCAGCATTATGGAGCACCTTGTTATAAAACAAATGTGATCACTAAATGGCTCATGGAACAAAACATAGAGATTTTGGGTCCATGGCCTGGAAACGCCACAGATCTTAATCCCATTGAGAACTTGCGGGCAATCATCAAGAGACGGGTGGACAAACAAAAACCAACAAATTGTGGCAAAATGCAAGCATTGCTTATGCAAGAATGGACAGCTATCAGTCAGGATTTGGTCCAGAAGTTGATTGAGAGAATGCCAGGGAGAATTGCAGAGGTCCTGAAGAAGAAGGGTCAACTACAAATATTGACTTGCTGCATTAACTCATTCTATCAATATAACCTTTTGATACTCATAATATGATTGCAATTATATTTCTGTATGTGATGTAAACATTAGACAAACACAATTAAAAACCAGAGGGCAACAGATCATGTGAAAATATAATTTTGGTGTCATTCTCAAAACTTTTGGCCATGACTGTACACTGACCTCAGACATACACACTTCTATATACTAAGGAATAACGTTTGGAACTCCATTCTAAGTCTGAACTGGGTGCAAAAAACCTAAATAAACATCACTATATGGAGATAAGGTATGCACACCAGTGACTATGCAAGGGGAATACATGTAATAGCAGAAACTGCTGTGTCAATACTGACATGAACAATTCAATAGCTATATGTAAGAATGAAATGTGAAAAATGGAATCTGCATTACTGCCATGAACATATGAACAAAGAGAAATTTAGCTACTGAATTGATCAATGCAATAGAGCCCCCTACGTTTATTTAGGTTTTTTGCACCCAGTTCAGACTTAGAATGGAGTTCCAAACGTTATTCCTTATTTGTTAGTAGTTTTTCATTTGGGAACCCTCCCCACTCACACCTATTGCCAATCCACATGATACGTATATATAGCCTGGGTCTCAGCTTCCCATACACGGTAAGTTTTTTAACTGCAAAAGAGGACACACACAAGCTAGGGACCCCAACGTAGAGAAATACTTTGGCGTAGTGTTGGGGCTCTATTGCATTGATCAATTCAGTAGCTAAATTTCTTTTTGTTCATATGTTCATGGCAGTAATGCAGGTTCCATTTTTCACATTTCATTCTTACATATAGCTATTGAATTTTTCATGTCAGTATTCACGCAGCAGTTTCTGCTATTACATGTATTCCCCTTGCATAGTCACTGGTGTGCATACCTTATCTCCATACACTTCTATATACTCACCTGTCCGGGGCCGCCGCCGCTGCTTCTGCTGTCAGCGCTTTACTTCAGTTGAATGCTTTGTGGCTCAGTAAAGCATTCAACTGCAGTAAAGCCATGAAAACATCCTGCAGCGGCCTCTCCGTACAACGGATGCTATCATGGAGGAGTCTGTGTGCTGGAGTTTGAGGCTGCGCGGGCACGGAGGACAGGCATAATAGGGGACAGAAGGGAACCAGCAGGAGCACATTGCTAAACAATGGGCTCATTACTGCAGGGGACATCAGCCCCTATCCACCAAATCTGTATGCCCCCAGCCCCAAAAGATCTGTATGCCCCCAACTCCCCTCATCAGATCTGTATGCCTCCAGCCCCCCACCAGAACTGTATGCCCCTAGCCCTCCCCATTGGAACTGTATTCCCCCAGCCCCCCCACCAGATATGTATGCCCCCAGCCCACCCCCACCAGATCTGTATGCTCCCTGCGCTACCCCCAGAGCTGTATGCCCCTTGTCCCCCCTGAGATCTGTATGCCACCTGCCCCCCCTTACCAGAGCTGTATGCCCCCAGCCCCTCACCAGATCTGTATGCCCCTGCCCCCCATTAGAGCTGTATGCCCTCAGCCCCCCCACCAGATCTGTATGCCGCAGCCCACCTCCCACCAGAACTGTATGCCACCAGCCCCACTCACCAGATCTCTATGCTTTCAGTCCCCCCCGCCAGATCAGTATGCCCCTAGCCCCTCCTCACCAGATCTGAATGCCCCCAGCCCCCTCACCAGAACTGCATGCCCACAGCCCCCCTCACCAAATCTGTATGCCTACAGCCCCATACCAACTCTATATGCCCCCAGTCCCACTTACCACTGCTCCTGTCAGCACCACTAAGCATAGACAGATGTTCAGTTACATAGTTACTTAGGTTGAAAAAAGACCTAGGTCCATCTAGTTCAACCTTCCTCCACCAGTTCTACATTTGGTCACTAAGTCATTTATAACCAGCAATGTTTTGTGTACTGAGGAAATCATCCAGCCCTTTTTTAAAAGCTGTTATAGTATCTGCCATTACTACCTCTTGTGGTAGGGCATTCCACAGTCTGACTGCTCTAACTGTAAAGAACCCTTTCCTATTTAGCTGTCGGAAACGCTTTTCTTCCACTCGCAGTGAGTGCCCCCTGGTCCTTAGTATTGTCTTTGGAAGAAATAAGTCATGTGCCAGTCCTTTATATTGACGACACATGTATTTATACATATAAATGAGATCTCCTCTGAGATATCTTTTTTCTAAGCTAAACATATCTAACTTTTTCAACCTGTCATCATATGGGAGGCCTTCCATTCCTTGTAGTAGTCTAGTTGCCCTCCTTTGAACTGACTCTAACTTCTGAATGTCCTTTTTAAAATGTGGAGCCCAAAACTGGATCCCATATTCCAGATGTGGCCTTACAAGAGATTTATAGAGGGGTAACAATACGTTGGGATCACGGGATCTAATCTCTCTTTTTATACACTCTAAACTCTTGTTTGCTTTTGCAGCTGCTGCTTGACATTGAGTGCTGCTGCTCAGCTTATTTGTAATGAGAATACCCAAGTCCTTCTCCTGTTCTGTAGTCCTGAGCTTACTTCCATTTAATGTATACGCAGTTATAGGATTACTCCGTCCTAGGTGCATTACTTTACATTTATCAACATTAAATCTCATTTGCCAAGTATCTGCCCATTCTGACATCTTATCCAGATCTTTTTGTAATATTGTACTATCAAGGTCAGTTTTTAATATCCTACATAGTTTGGTGTCATCAGCAAAGACTGACACTTTACTATCAATCTCATCCACAAGGTCATTAATAAAGAGATTAAAAAGAATCGGTCCTAGCACAGATCCCTGTGGCACCCCACTGCTGACTATAGCCCATTTAGAGAATGTACCATTTATTACTACTCTTTGTTTCCTATCTTTTAGCCAATTCCTTACCCAGTAGCATATAGTTTCCCCTAGTCCTTGCTTCTGGAGCTTTAGTATAAGGCTATTATGTGGTACAGTATCAAATGCCTTTGCAAAGTCCAAATCAATCACATAAGCTGCATTACCAGTATCCAGGCTTACACTTACCCCCTCATAGAACCCCAACAAATTGGTTAGACACAACTTATCTTTCATGTATCCATGCTGTTTGTCAGTTATTATATTATTTTCTGCAATATATTTTTGCATGTCATCCCTTAATATGCCCTCAAAAACTTTGCATACTACTGATGTCAGGCTTAATGGACGGTAGTTGCCTGGATCTACCCTCTTACCTTTCTTAAATATCGGTACCACATCAGCAATCCTCCAATCCTGAGGCACCAACCCTGTTACAAGAAAATCTAAAAAGATGAGATACAGCGGTCTGTCGATTACGGAACTCAATTCCCTCAATATTCGTGGATGAATGCCATCTGGCCCTCGGGA
Source organism: Anomaloglossus baeobatrachus (assembly GCF_048569485.1). Classification (NCBI taxonomy): domain Eukaryota; kingdom Metazoa; phylum Chordata; class Amphibia; order Anura; family Aromobatidae; genus Anomaloglossus; species Anomaloglossus baeobatrachus. The sequence goes on along the minus strand of NC_134354.1, from coordinate 388,155,309 downwards.
TTTGTCAATGTTTAATTTACTCAGATGTAGGCGTACTTCATCTTGTGTTAAATTAATTATATCGGGTGGTGAACTTTGATTTTTCATTTGTTGAATGATCCCTGGTACAGTCAGTTCTAGGTGAACACAGATGAGAAATGCCTATTTAATATCTCAGTCTTTTGTTTGTCCTCTATAACTAACATGTTATTATATTTTAAGGGACCAATACTATTCTTTGTTTTCCTTTTGGCATTAATGTATTTATAAAAGATTTTGGGATTTATATTAATATCATTGGCGATTTTTGTTTCAGTAGCTAGTTTTGCTTGTTTGATTTCTTTTTTACATTTCCTATTGATATCTTTATTCTTCTGAAATGCTATTTCTGTATTCTCAGCCTTTAAGATTTTAAACGCCCTTTGTTTTTGTTTTATTATACTTTGTACAGTCTTATTTTTCCATAGTGGTTTCTTTTTATTCCTGGACATTTTATTACCAGAGGGTATAAGTTTTTTACAGGACTCTAGTAGTATATCCTTAAACTTACCCCATTTATGTTCAGTATCCCCAGTTATCATGAATTTGTCCCAATCTACACATTTAAGCTCTTTCCTTAATTTGTTGAAATCAGCTTTCCTAAAATTCCAGGTTTTAGCACTTCCCCTTTGAAATGTTCTATTGAATATTACGTTGAAGCATACCATATTATGATCGCTGGTGCCCAAGTGCTCCCGGACCTGTAGATCTGAAATTGTATCTGGTCTATTTGACAGGACCAGATCTAGCAGATTATCTCCCCTTGTTGGTTCATCTACCATCTGAGAGAGGAAATTGTCTTGAATAGTAGATAAGAACTTACAGCTTTTAGCAGAACCAGAAGATTCTATGTCCCACTGTATGTCTGGATAGTTGAAATCCCCCATAATAAGAACCCGATTATTAATAGTAGCTGCCTTTTCAATTTGTTCCCGCATTTCACCCTCTATTTGTTCAGGTATGTTAGGAGGCTTATAGCAAACTCCAATTAGCATTTTTCCATTATTCCCCTCCCCATGTACATTTACCTATACTGACTCTACATTGTTGCAGTTCCCCCCAATGTCATAATTCAACACAGGTTTTAGGTTAGATTTGATAAATATACACACCCCACCACCTTTTTTGTCTTTCCTGTCCTTCCTAAATGTACTATGACCCTGTATGTTTGTCACCCAGTCATGGCTTTCATCCAGCCAGGTTTCCGTAATGCCCACCATATCATAATCCATGGTTGACATAAGAGTCTCCAATTCATTCATTTTGTTTGCAAGACTTCTTGCATTTGCCAGTAGACATTTAATACTATTAACACTTTTATTACTCCTAGACTCCCTACGTTCCTTGCATGTCCCTTCTTCCCTACTCCTTCATTCAACCCTACCATCTCACTGTTTCTATGTGCTCTATCTATCCCCTTTTTTGCTCCACTACCCTCCCTCCCCCCAGATCCTAGTTTAAAAGCTTTTCCATCCGTCTGAACATTTTCTCCCCAGCACAGCTGCACCCTCCCCTTTGAGGTGCAGCCCATCCCTACCTTAGAGCCTGTAGCCGACTGAGAAGTCGGCCCAGTTCTCCATGAACCCGAACCCTTCCTTCCTGCACCAATTTCTAAGCCACATATTTATCTCCCTAAGGTCCCGCTGTCTTTGTAGTGACGCTCGTGGCAATGGTAGTATTTCTGAAAACACCACCTTGGAGGTCCTGAAACTTCAGCTTCTCTCCTAGTTCCCTGTAATCATTTTTAAAGGACCTTCCACCTGCCTCTAACTTTGTCATTAGTACCAATGTGCACTATGACCGCTGGGTTTTCCCCAGCCCCACCCAGCAATCTGTCTATCCGATCCGCAGTATGCCGAACCCGAGCATCCGGCAGACAACACACTGTTCGGCATTCACGGTCTCGGTGACAGATGACCCTGTCTGTCCGCCAAATTATAGAGTCCCCTACCACCAACATCTGTCTGGGCTTTGCTGCACTCCTATTTCCCTCCTTCCTACAGCAGTTGTTTTCCTGGTTGCTAGGAGCAACGTCCTGCTGTAGTGACCCTTGTCCTGGCCCTTCATTCCTAATATCAGCCAAACAGGCATATTTACTAGGTTGTGCCAGGTCAGGACTAGGCTCCCTGACACTTTTCCCCTTACCTCTTCTTCTGTTACCCAGCTACCTACCTCTGGGTCCTGATCTTCTCCACCTCCACCCTCCTCCATATCACTGGCCCCAGCCAGAGAAAGCTCAGTGAGCTCTAAACTCCTCTCCAGGTTTGCAATGCCCACTCTCGATGTGACAGCATCGGGCCTATTTCTAGTAATATATATTTAGGGGGTTGCTGTAGATATTAAACTGTATTGGTAGCTGTGAAGACCATCATATCATGTAGGGTGACAGTGTGCGGAGTGGTTACAGGTTGAAGAGTAGAGTCTGCTGGGAAGTATGAGGGTATAGTGTGAAGAGGGAGCATAGCATGGATATGTCAGTGTGAAATGAGGACACAATATGGGTATGGAGAAGAGACTGTAAAATGTGGGCACAATATTGAGAGACGTTAGCATTAGAGATAAGCGAACCGGTCGTGGTTCGGCTCGAGTTCGGTTCGTCGAACGGAGGTCCCGTTCGAGTTCGGTTCGTCGAACGTTCGACGAACCAAACTCGAACCTATAGGATATAATGAGAGGCAATCACAAACACATAAAAATGCATGATAAATGTACACAAACAGTTAATACATATTGCCATAACACTTACCAGTCCCCGCGATCCCTCCTGCACTCTGTCTCCTGCCGCTATTCCATCCGATGATCGCTGAATCCTCCCGGTGACCAGCACTGCCAGCAGTGATGCAGGACCTATCGTGAAGTCAAAATAGCCATGTGACCAGTCACGTGGCTATTATCTCATTGGCTACAGACTGGTCACATGACTATGACGCGTCATGTAGGACCTGCGAGTGCATCTCTCCGGTACACGGTGCACATTTGTGTATCGCCGTGTACCGGCGACATGCTCTAGCACACGGTCAACTCCCCATTCTGTTAGGGACTGGCTGACACAGCCGGTCATTAACGGAGATCACCGTTGCCATAGCAACGCAGTTAGCGGTGACGTCACCGCTAACCGCGGCTCTGGGAGCACCGTTGCTATGGTAACGTGTCTGTCAGCGTTACCGCTGACAGCCAGCAGCACTGATCACTCACGGAGTGAAGGCTGCACGCTGCTTCCCGTGCAGCCTTCACGGAGTGAAGGCTGAACGGGGAGCAGCAGCGTCTTCCCCCATGCAGCAGTAATGGAGCAGAGCTGCATTTGTTGAACGAAAAAGACAGAAGACCATGGATCGTGGAGGGCTGACAGGGGGTAATAAAGATGGAGTCTCTAATGTGTCTGTGTATTTATTTCTATTAAAGTATTTTTTCTCTGAGTGGAGTTTTTTTTTTAACCCTTTATTGGAGATTCTTAATGGCCGGGTCAAACGTGCCTGACATTAAGAATCTCTGGCTTAATACTGGCTAGTATAACAAAGCCAGTATTAACTCATGATTACCCAACAAGCCACCCGGCTCCAGGGCTGTTGGAAGAGTTGGATACAGTGCCAGATGATGGCGCTTCTATGAGAGCGCCATTTTCTGGGGCGGCTGCGGACTGCATTTCGCAGCAGAGGCGCCCAGAAACCTCGGGCTAACCTGTGCTGCGGATTCCAATCCCCAGCTGCCTAGTTCTACCTGGCTGGACACAAAAATGGGGCAAAGCCCACGTCATTTGTTTTTTAATTATTTCATGAAATAAGTGAAATAATTATAAAAAACGGGCTTCCCTATATTTTTGATTCCCAGCCGGGTACAAATAGGCAACTGGGGGTTGGAGGCAGCCCGTGGCTGCCTGCTGTACCTGGCTAGCATACAATAATATGGCAAAGCCCACGTCATTTTTTTGGTGGGCAAAAAACTTCTGCATATAGTCCTGGATGGATATACCAAGTAGTCTATAGACAATTGTTAGCGCTTGACCCCTATAACCATTAAATCTGCAGCTAGGTTTGTAGGCAAAAAATCCCCTTTAATTTGCCTGGAATCAGAAATGAATTTTAATTGAGATTTTTTAAAATAAAAAATCCCCAATAAACCAGCGCTGATAAGAGGTTTTTTTTATTAATATTTTATACTTTTTATTGCTATCCTTGTTTTAGACACAAATTTATTCAAAACAATTCACACAATAGAACAAGGAAAAAGAAAGAAGAATAAACCACATATGGTAGAAATAAAAATAAAAGTAAAAATAAAGAATAAGTAATTGATAGTGCAGCAAACAGATACCAGGTGTCTGCTTGCAGTACCCCGGCCAGTAGTACAGCAATTATTAAATCTAGTATAGTATATTAAGTGATGCTTCAAGGCATATGATATTTAATGCCAATTGAAACTATCACTGCAATATGATTTTTCAGATACCTGGAGAGCTTTTTTCAATCCATAAGCAAAAAGGTTTTTAATAGAGGCTTAAATTATAAGCAGCAATTTCAGCATTCCAAGTGCCATTAAATGAATTTGAAGAAACTGCACTTCAGGATTGTAGTGAGGATGAGGTGCCCCATCAAACCTCTTATCAGCGCTGGTTTATTGGGGATTTTTTATTTTAAAGAATCTAAATTAAAATTCAGTCCTGGATGGAGTATGCTGAGCCTTGTAGTTCTGCAGCTGCTGTCTGCTCTTCTCCATACAGACAGACAGCAGCTGCAGAACTACAAGGCTCAGCATACTCCATCCAGGACTGTATACAGAAGTTTTTTGCCCCCTGAAAAAATTATGTGGGCTTCGCCATATTTTTGTATGCTAGCCAGGTACAGCAGGCAGGTACGGCTGCCCCCAACCCCCAGTTGCCTATTTGTACCTGGCTGTGAACCAAAAATAAAGGCAAGCCCTTTTTTTATTGTTTCATGAATTTCATGAAATAATTAGAAAACAAATGACGTAGGCTTCGCCCCATTTTTGTGTGCAGCCAGGTACAACTAGGCAGCTGGGGATTGTAATCCGCAGCACAGGTTGGCCTGAGCTTTCTGGGCCCCACTGCTGCGAATTGCAGTCTGCAGCCGCCTCAGAAAATGGCACTTTCATAGAAGCGCCATCTTCTGGCGCTGTATCCAACTCTTTCAGCACCTGCCTGCTATACCTGGCTAGCATACAAAAATATGGCGAAGCTCACGTCCTTTTTTTGTAGTTTTTTTGGCAAAAAAAAATAAAAAATGCTTCCCTGGATTTTACATTGCCAGTGAAGGTAACACCAAGCAGTGGGGGTTAGCAGCCAGTAGCTGCTTGGATGACCCTTAGCTAGCAATATAAAAAATGCAGCGGGAGCCCATATATATTTTTTTTAATTATTTATTTAAATAACTAAAAACAAAATGGGCTTCCCTGTATTTTGATTGCTGGACATCACAGTGCTGTAAAAATAAATCTTTAAAAAAAATGACGTAGCGCTCCGCGGTATTTTTGATTCTCAGCGCAGATAAAGCAGAGAGCTATTGGTTGCCACCCCCATCTGCCTGCCGTTACCTTGGTTGGCAATCAAAATACAGTAAAGCCCATTGATTTTTTCTATTAAAAAAATAGTTAAAAAAAAAATGACGTTGGGTCCCCCCATTTTTGATAGCCAGCTGGGGTAAAGCAGACGGCTGTAGCCTGAAAACCACAGCTGGCAGCTTTACCATGGTTGGGGATCCAATGTGGAGGTCCCCCCAGGCTCTTTTTTATAATTATTTTAAAAATATTAATAATTACACAAAAAAAGTAAGGTCCCCCCCAAATTGGATCACCAGCCAAGGTAAAGCGGACAGCTGTGGTCTGGTATTCTCAGGGTGGGAAGGTCCATAGTTATTGGGCCTTCACAGCCTAAAAATAGCAGCCCGCAGGCACCCCAGACGTGGCGCATCCACTAGATGCGCCAATACTGGCGCTTCACCCCAGCTCATCCAGTGCCTTGTGCAGTGGAAAACGGGGTAATAAATCGGGTTGATACTAGCTGTAAGGTCACCTGACATCAAGCCCAGCAGTTTGTGATGTCATGGCGTCTATTAGATACCCAACATCATAAACTGTCAGTACTAACAAAAAAAAAATCGACAAAAGAAATTTATTTGAAAAAACAGTCCCCCAAAACATTTCCTCTTTCACCAATTTATTGTAAGAAAAAAAATAAAGTGGTCCCACGACGACTCTGGACCGTTTAGAATATGGGGGGAGACACTCAGGGAACGTATCCCCCATTTTCTTGGAGTGCAGACCCTTCATGTGAGGAGTGTGGGTGCAATGAATCTGCACTCACTCTCCCCGGGTCCACAGCAGCAGAGTCCATGTCATAATGGTTGCTACCAAAGCTGCAATGCCCTGCTCATGAGGTAAGGGCATGCCTAATCAGGAGAACTATTCTACATTTCCAAATATTGGTATTTGCTGATATTATTGCTATTCCACCTACTATATATTAGGCATAGGATCTTGGAGATGGAATACCCCTTTAAGTCCAGTTATCCAGCTGAATGAATACTTAACAACAGAGCTCGCTATTTAGATGTGTTTTCTTGTGGCGTATAACGGACTCTCATGTTTGGTAGTCGTTCAGCAGGGAAACTATAAAAGCAAATCCCTCCATTTGGAAATGTAGTATATAGCTCTCCTGATCAATTATGTTCCTTACCTCATGAGCAGGGCATTGCAGTAATAATAATAATTTATTCATTTATATAGCATTATTAATTCCATAGCGCTGTATGTCTTTGGAGTGTGGGAGGAAACCCACGCAAACACGGGGAGAACATACAAACTCCTTGCAGATGGTGTCCTTGGTGAGAATTGAACCCAGGACCTCAGCGCTGCAAGACTGCAGTGCTAACCACTGAGCCACCGTGCCGCCCATTTAGCTTACAGATGCATAACCACCACTCACTGTGTCTGAACACAGGAAGCTGAGCTGACAGCCGCTCTGTGCATGTGGCAGTGTCTTTTGTGAAGGAAAGGGCCGTGGGGGGATCAATGCTGCACAGGTACCGTGGGACATCGGGGAACACCGGTGGGGTTATAGGGGGTGACCTGGCAGGGCCTGGGGAGGAGTTTTCTGTCGCATGTGTCATGGCACATGCGACAGAAATCAGAGGAGTAGGGTGAATGCGGCCGGCGCGCTGCTGTGCGCGCGGCCATCTTGGATTTCTGGGAGGGCATCAGGGGGGGCACTTTGGCGACACCGGGGGACCGGGGAGGAGATTTATCATGTTTGTTCATGCCAGATGGGAGATAAATAATTTTTACCGGCGCTGTCATTTACTGAAACGTGATCATCGGTGTACGGTGTATACCTGTGATCACGTGAGCGGGGACCGGAAAAACCGTCCTGAATCAGGATCTCCAGGGTCTCAGCTAGCCCTGAAATCCCGGAGATTTTTTGACGCTGGGGGGCGTTATTCACTTATTTCTGCCTGCTGTTTATAAACGGCAGATCGAATAAGGCTACATTAACACGACCGATCCATTTTTGCAGTCTGCAAAAAACAGTCCATTTTTTTTTCACGGGTGCATCCGTGTGGCATCCGTTTCCGTTCTGTAGACGGTCCGTATGTCATCTGTTTGTAATCCGTGTGCCTTCCGTTTTTTTTGTGTACTGCAAAAAACTGAAGGAGGGTAAATGCATAAATTTACCCAGGATCCATAGCTTCATCCTACATGAGGCGGTCACATGTTCACTTCAGTGCCATTTTCTACTGCTTTTCACAGCGTAGAGCGCTCTGGTGATTTTCTTGTGCACTTCATATCAGTCTTTTCTGTCATTATAATGGCAGAAAGACACATAATGTCCCACTCTCCTGCATTTTGTAATTTTGCACCCTTTGGTGCCTTTCATGTGGCACTAAGGGGTGCTTAGCTTTGTATTTAGCCAAAAAAATGAAAAAAAAAAAATGACGTAGGGTTGCCACTATTTTTGTAGCCAGCTAGGGTAAAGCAGACGGCTGCAGCCTGCAGACCACAGCTGGCAACCTTACCTTGGCTGGTAATCCAAAACTGAGGGCACCCCACGCTGTTATTTTAAATTAAATAAATAATTAAAAAAAAAAAAAACATGTAGGGGTCCCCCCAAAATTGGATCACCAGCCAAGGTAAAGCAGACAGCTGGGGTCTGATATTCTCAGACTAGGGAGGTCCATGGTTATTGGACTCTCCCCAGCCAAAAATAGCAGGCCGCAACCGCCCCAGAAGTGGCGCATCCATTAGATGTGCCAATCCTGGTGCTTCGCCCCAGCTCATCCCGCGCCCTGGTGCGGTGGCAAACGGGATAATATATGGGGTTAATACCAGATGTGTAATGTCACCTGGCATCAAGCCCTGGGGTTGGTAAGGTCAGGCGTCTATCAGATACCCGACATCACCAACCCAGTCAGTAATAAAAAAAAATAGACGACAAACATTTTTATTTGAAAAAATACTCCCCAATACATTCCCTCTTTAACCAATTTATTAGAAAGAAAAACAAATCCAGGTCTGGTGTAATCCAAGTGGTTGCCATGACGATCCACACTGTCCCAGTCAATGAAGATCAGGATGTTCCCCATTGGCTGGGAGAGCAGTGCAGTGACCTGAGCTAACATCAATGGGTCAGCCCAGGTCACTGCAGGGCATGACAAGTGCTGCTGTCAGCGAGGTACATTACCTGCGCTGATCTCCTGCACTGCCGACAGCACCTTTCACTGAGTTCAATGACCGCCGCCTTCACAGCCAAGTATCGCGAGAGGCCCGTGACATCACCGCTAGTCAATCTCGGGTCGGAAGCGAGAGAAGGTGATGTGACAAGCGGCGGCCATGGAGGACAGTGACAGCGCTGAGGTCGGGACTTCATCACCGCAGGTAAGCCGAGCGGGACCATGTGTGCAGAGTGCCAGGAGGACGTCAGTGTCGTGGACTGCATGGCAGGGGACGTGTGTGTGTGTGTGTATGTATGTGTACATGCCGCATTCAGGAGGGGGCGGAGCGAGCTGAGCGGGGAAGTGTGGGCTTCCTGCACGTAACATCGGGTTACTAACCAAAGCGCTTTGCTTTGATACCTGATGTTTATCTTGGTTACCAGCTTCTGGCAGGCTGCCAGCGATGGCTCCTGCACACTGTAGCTGTAAAAAGCCCTGCTTTTTGCTGCTAGAACCATTCTCGAACGTATCTAGAACTATCGAGCTTTAGCAAAAAAGCTTGAGTTCTAGTTCTATCTAGAACAGCCCCCAAAATCACTCGAGCCGCGAACTGGAGAACCTCGAACCGCGAACCGCGCTCAACTCTAGTTAGCATGGCACAGTCAGTGTGGAGTCATAGAGAGTGTAATGGAAAATTAGAGAGGGGCCAGCCGTGGTATAGGCTGTGGTTCAAAAGGGAATATGGTGTGGCATTTATAGCAAATAATGGAATTTCCAAATAATTCAAATGACCCAGATTCTCATAAAACATTCAATTCTTTATTGTTTTATTAGACATACACACAAGAAAATTATTAAAAAGATGGATAATGATTAGTGATGAGCGAGTACTAAAAAGCTCGGGTGCTCGAGGCTCGGGCCGAGCATCCCAAGATACTCGTGTACTCGGCCCGAGCACCGAGCCCAATGTTATCCTATGGGAGACCCGAGTATTTTTGTGAAATGACCCCCCGGCAGCATGTAGAAACCCTAAAAATGTCACAAAAGTCTCAGAAGAGTGCTCAAATGACATGGAAACAGCATGGGGAAGACCCCTTGAAGCATTTATCACTCAAAAGTCACAGCTGTGAACAATTTTGTCCGAGTTTTACGCCATTTTTACGGACTCACCAGAAAACCTTCCAAAATGACACCAAAATGAATTTTCATGGCGGAAATGTTAAGGGCACATACCCAATAGTGAGATAGAGCTGGTGTATGTTACTTTTTGAGATTAATACATGAAAGATTTTACGTAAAACATTGTGTGGCACTCCGATGTCCAAAACGCACGTTTTGTGCTTTTTACTAACGATGTCGGTCATTTTTTTTTTCATTCTATCTCCCGTCGGTCGGTCTCGCTCTGTCTGTCTCTCTCTGTCTTGTCTGTCCCCCTCTGACAGTCTGTCGGTCATTCTCCCCCCTCTCTCTTACTTACCGTTCCCCGATCTCCGGCGCGGCGCTGCACGGCTGTTCACACTGTTCCGTCGGCTTTTCCTCTTTTGAAAAAGCCGGCCGCTCATTAATCAATCTCGTATTCTCTGCTTTCCTGCTTTTCGGCGCCTATGATTGGTTGCAGTGAGACACGCCCCCACACTGAGTGACAGCTGTCTCACTGCACCCAATCACAGCAGCCGGTGGGCGTGTGTATACTGTGCAGTAAAATAAATAAATAAATAATTAAAAAAACCGGCGTGCGGTTCCCCCCCAATTTTAATACCAGCCAGATAAAGCCATACAGCTGAAGGCTGGTATTCTCAGGATGGGGAGCCCCACGTTATGGGGAGCCCCCCACCCTAACAATATCAGTCAGCAGCTGCCCAGAATTGCCGCATACATTATATGCTAACAGAGAGCAAAAGAGAAGGGTGTTTGATACTGCGCCAAAGGATCACAGGAACAGATGTTTAGATTAATGCATCTTTATTTCATCCAGGTCTACGCGTTTCCGGAGCCACTGCCCCCTTCCTCAGGACCGTCAGGAAAGACAAAACATCAAATCAAAATGAGATTTGATGTTTTGTCTTTCCTGACGGTCCTGAGGAAGGGGGCAGTGGCTCCGGAAACGCGTAGACCTGGATGAAATAAAGATGCATTAATCTAAACATCTGTTCCTGTGATCCTTTGGCGCAGTATCAAACACCCTTCTCTTTTGCTCTCTGTTATCTGCCAATTGGGTGGCTGCAGCCTTGGATCAGATTCTACATGCGAATACAGTTGTTGTGACTCTCACAACGACATCTGGTGAGTAGTTTCACCCTCCTCCCACCCCTTATATACTGGGGTAAGACCCTATATGCGCTTTTCTCTCCACAGATTTCTTATCTGCATACATTATATGCGACAGTTCTGGGACTGTACCCGGCTCTTCCCGATTTACCCTAGTGCGTTGGCAAATCGGGGTAATAAGGAGTTAATGGCAGCCCATAGCTGCCACTAAATCCTAGATTAATCATGTCAGGCGTCTCCCCGAGATTCCTTCCATGATTAATCTGTAAATTACAGTTAAAAAACACACACACCCGAAAAATCCTTTATTAGAAATAAAAAACATTAACAAAGTCCCTCATTACCAATTTATTAACCCCGACAAACCCTCCATGTCCGGCGTACTCCACAGTCCTCCAGCGTCGCATCCAGCTCTGCTGCATGGAAGTGACAGGAGCTGCAGAATACACCGCCGCTCCGGTCACCTCCACGCAGCTAATGAGATGAGTATAGCGATCAGCTGAGCTGTCACTGAGGTTACCTGGATCCAACGGTGGATGCAGCGGTGGCCGCGGGTAACCTCAGTGACAGCTCAGCTGATCGCGCTACTCACCGCCGCTCCGGTCAGCTCCATGCACCAACTGAGGTGAGTATAGCGATCAGCTGCTGTCACTGAGGTTAATCGCGGCCACCCGCTGGATCCAGCGGTGGCCGTGAGTTACCTGACTGACAGCAGCTGATCGCGCTATTCCCTTCATTAGCTGCGTGGAGGTGACCGGAGCGGCGGTGTATTCTGCAGCTCCTGTCACTTCCATGCAGCAGAGCTGGATGCGACGCTGGAGGACTGTGGAGTACGCCGGACATGGAGGGTTTGCCGGGGTTAATAAATTGGTAATGAGGGACTTTGTTAGTGTTTTTTATTTCTAATAAATGATTTTTTCGGGTGTGTGTGTTTTTTAACTGTAATTTACAGATTAATCATGGAAGGAATCTCGGGGAGACGCCTGACATGATTAATCTAGGATTTAGTGGCAGCTATGGGCTGCCATTAACTCCTTATTACCCCGATTTGCCAACGCACTAGGGTAAATCGGGAAGAGCCGGGTACAGTCCCAGAACTGTCGCATATAATGTATGCGGCAATTCTGGGCAGCTGCTGACTGATATTGTTGGGGTGGGGGGCTCCCCATAACGTGGGGCTCCCCATCCTGAGAATACCAGCCTTCAGCTGTATGGCTTTATCTGGCTGGTATTAAAATTGGGGGGGAACCGCACGCCGGTTTTTTTAATTATTTATTTATTTATTTTACTGCACAGTATACACACGCCCACCGGCTGCTGTGATTGGGTGCAGTGTGACACCTGTCACTCAGCGTGGGGGCGTGTCTCACTGCAACCAATCATAGGCGCCTGTGGGCATGGAAAGCAGGGAATATGAGATGGCTGTGTACAGAGCACAGCGTGCCCGCCGGTATAAAGGCTCGGTCACGCTGTGCAGGCCGGCCAATCACTGCAATTCCACAACTAACAGGGCTGTGGCATTGCAGTGGTCTGCCAGCCAATCCCTGCATGAGGGCTGGCTCTCAAAAGAGCGCCAACATGCAGGGATGAAGACCACGAGTACAGCACGAGTATTGCAAAATTACTCGGTACCCGCCGAGTAGCCCGAGTACAGTGATACTCGTGCGAGTACCGAGTAGTAACAAGCATACTCGCTCATCACTAATAATGATATAAAAATATCCTGGGCTCAACAAGTGTTAGTTTTTTCTTTTACATTGTACATAATAAATTCATACAGGTTCATAACACACACAATTTTTTTGAACAAACTTTTGTACATATGTTTTTATGAGGTTGGTCTCCTGAAAAAGTACTCAACCCCTTAATACGCAAGTATCGAGGTCTATTACACAGATATAATGTATATAATTTCATGTATCTTTGGTCTCTTAAATTATTTATTTATTTTTAGCTGTATGCTAATGCACTAGCACTTTCCTATAGATCACTAATTATACATTATATCTGTGTAATAGACCTCGATACGTGGGGATTAGGGGTTGAGTACTTTTTCAGGAGACCAACCTCAAAAACATATGTACAAAAGTTTGTTCAAAAAAATTGTGTGTGTTATGAACCTGTATGAATTTATTATGTACAATGTAAAAGAAAAAACTAACACTTGTTGAGCCCAGGATATTTTTATATCATTATCCATCTTTTTAATAATTTTCTTGTGTGTATGTCTAATAAAACAATAAAGAATTGAATGTTTTATGAGAATCTCGGTCATTTGAATTCTTTGGAAATTCTGATATCTGATGACCCTTAAAGTAGCTTGATAAGTTGGAAATATAGCAAATAATAGTAGAGAGTGTGGTGGTTATATCTAATTAAAGAGGACAGTGTGGAGGCCATATATCATAGGAGGCTTATTTAGGGTACAGTTTGGACAGACATTTTTATGCACAGGGACTTTTAATGACACCCTTATTTTTAAGGGCACTGAGTGGGGATGTAAACAAGATGGAGATAAAAAAAAAAGAAATGACTCCTATCAGAAAAGATGTCACCTATCAGGTACTGGTACCTAAATATTAATTTGTGATATTGCTTGCATATGATCGGTACTATGGTTCCTAAATGGTCCACAGTCTGATGATGTCTGGTGTTATGATCCGGAACCATGGAAGACCACCATAAATCATTGCTAAAAGGTGACAAGAGCATTGATAACTAATCTGGCCGCCATCCCCTTACTAACTATCAACACTAGAAGTAGCCGAGGGGTAAACTAACATCCTGTGCACCGCAAACCCAGCCGGAGAACTAGCTATCCTAAAGGAAGGAAAGATGAATAACTCTCTGCCTCAGAAAATAGATAAAGAATAGCAAGCCCCCCACATTCAAAGACTGCGGTGATATAGGAAAACACAATACACATATAGATGATAGGATTAGCAAAAGGTGAGGCCCTACTGACTAAATAGGACTAGATAGGAAAGGGACTGATGGTGGCCAGAGAAAAACCCTGCTAAAATCCAAAAAGCTGATAGTACAAAAAGCCCTCAGATCGCTAGATCTGAACTCCGTCCTATACCAGGCGCTCTTGTCATACCAATGAACAGAAAGCAGGAATCATTACAAATTCAAGAAGCAACAAACACACGGACTAATAGGAGAAATACTCCAAACATAGCTGCAGGGAGCTTCCCAGCTAAGCAACTGAGAGGGAAGATCCCTGCATGCAAATAAACTGAAAACAACCACAGCAAATGACAAACAACAAATAAAGAGCCAAGCACTTATCTGCGGTAGATGTGGTCTGGAGCAGGATGAAGCAGGCTGGTGTACAAAGAACAACTGACATCCGGCATAGCCTGCTATCAGACCAGGGTTTAAATAGGCAGAGAGTTAGCAATGGGAACGCCCATTGCTCAACACACCTGGTTTCTGACCAAACCATTCCTGGCCACAAGAGGGAGCCTCACAGCAGCAAAAGCATAACTAACATTCACAACAGTACCCCCCCTTGAGGAGGGGTCACCGAACCCTCACCAACGCCACCGGGTTGCTCAGGGTGAGCATGATGGAAGGCGCGAACCAACCTGTCCGCATGAATGTCAGAAGCCACAACCCAAGAGTTATCCTCCTGCCCATAACCCTTCCATTTCACAAGGTAATGAAGCTGTCGCCTACTGCGACGGGAATCCAGAATTTTTTCAACCTCATACTCCAGTTCCCCTTGTACCAAAACAGGGTCAGGAGGCGCTGCTGCAGGAACTGTTGGCTCCACATGTCTCTTCAACAAGGACTTATTGAAGACATTGTGAATCTTAAATGACGCAGGCAGAGCCACATGGAAAGATACAGGGTTGATAATCTCCAAAATCTTATAAGGTCCAATAACTTTGGGCTTAAATTTAGGAGATGGAACTCTCATAGGAATATTCTTAGAGGACAACCACACCATATCCCCCACTTTAAACCGGGGACCAACAGTCCGACGCCGGTTGGCAAATTTCTGGGCAGATTCTTGGGATTGAAACAATTTATCCACTACCTGCCCCCAAATCTGCTGCATTCTGTTTACCACCGAATCCGCCCCTGGACAATCAGGCGCCTCAAGCTGCCCCGAGAGGAACCTGGGGTGATACCCAAAATTGCAGAAAAAGTGGAACACCAATGTGGTAGAGCTAACTCTATTGTTAGGCAAAAACAAAACCCAGTCATCCTGATCCGCAGAAACAAAACACTGTAAATAGGTCTCCAGGGTCTGGTTAGCCCTTTCAGTCTGACCGTTGGTCTGAGGATGAAACGCCGAGGAGAAAGACAGCTGAACACCCAATTTGGAACAAAAAATCCTCCAAAATCTGGATACAAACTGCACCCCTCTGTCAGAAACAATGTTTTCAGGAATACCATGCAAACGAACAACATGTTGGAAAAACAAAGGCACCAACTCTGAAGAAGATGGCAACTTAGATAGGGGAACCAAGTGGACCATCTTGGAAAATCTATCACAGATCACCCAAATCACAGTAATTTTCTGAAAGACGGGAAGCTCTGAAATAAAATCCATAGAGATGTGCGCCCAAGGTCTCTTAGGTACCGGCAAAGGCAATAATAGCCCACTAGAACGTTAACAACAGGGCTTGGACTTAGAACAAACTCCACACGACTGCACAAAACTACGGACATCCCGGAACAGGGAAGGCCACCAAAAAGAGCGGCTCACAAGATCTTGAGTACCAAAAATGCCAGGATGACCCGCCAAAACAGAACAATGAACCTCAGAGACAACACGGTCTCTCCATTGGTCCGGGACAAACAGTTTCCCCGTAGGACATCTCTCAGGTTTATCCCCCTGAAATTCCGCCAGTGCCAACCGCAGATCAGGCGAAATGGCCGAGAGAACTACATCATCATTCAGGATAGTAGACGACTCCACAACCTCCAAAGAGTCAGCACAGAAACTCCTGGAAAGGGCATCGGCCTTAACGTTCTTGGTGCCTGGCAAAAAAAGAGACCACAAAATTAAACCGGGTAAAAAACAAAGCCCACCTGGCCTGCTGAGGATTGAACCTCTTGGCAGATTCCAGATAGGTAAGATTCTTGTGGTCCGTAAGCACCACAACTTGATGTCTAGCCACCTCCAACCACTGTCTCCACTCTTCAAATGCCCACTTCCTAGCCAAAAATTCCCGGTTCCCCACATCATAATTCCGTTCAGAAGGAGCAAACTTCCGAGAGAAAAAGGCACAGGGCTTAAGTTTACCTGAAGTAGCGTCTCGTTGAGACAGAACAGCCCCTGCTCCGATCTCCGAGGCATCGATCTCAACCTGAAATGGGTGAGACACATCAGGTTGCTGCAGGACTGGGGCAGAAATGAATCACCTCTTAAGCTCCTGGAAGGCCACAATCGCTTCTGGGGTCCAATGCTCAGCATCAGCCACCTTCTTGGTCAAATCTGTCAGAGACTTGACAATGGCAGAAAAAATGGCTATAAATTTATGGTAAAAATTAGCAAACCCCAAAAACTGCTGCAGGGATTTTAGAGAAGTCGGTTGCACCCACTCGTAAATAGGTTGAACCTTAACCGGGTCCATTTCGATAGCGGAGGGAGACAGGATGAAGCCCAAAAAGGAAATCCTTTGCACTCCAAAGAGGCACTTTGACCCCTTAACATACAGAGCATTATCCTTAAGTATCTGAAAAACAGCCCGTACTTGCCCAACATGAGAGTTCCAATCATCAGAAAAAATCAAGATGTCATCCAAATAGACAATCAAAAATTTACCAATAAGGTCCCGAAAAATATAATTCATGAAGGCCTGGAAGATGGAGGAGGCATTAGTGAGCCCAAAAGGCATCACTAGGTACTCAAAATGCCCCTCAGGAGTTTTAAAAGCAGTCTTCCATTCATCACCCTCCTTAATATGGATGAGATTATACGCACCCTTAAGATCCAGTTTCGTAAACCATTTGGCACCCTTCAATCTAGAGAAAAGATCAGACATCAGAGGCAAAGGGTACTGATATTTGATCGTAATTTTATTAAGAAGACGGTAATCAATACAAGGTCTCAATGACCCATCTTTCTTAGCAACAAAGAAAAAGCCAGCACCCAAAGGAGAAGAAGAGGGCCGAATGTGCCCCTTCTCCAATGATTCCCTGATGTATGACCGCATGGCATCATGTTCGGGCACAGACAAGTTGAAAATCCGCTACTTGGAAATTTACAACCCGGCACCAGCTCAATGGCACAGTCACAGTCCCGGTGTGGGGGCAGAGAATCAGATCCCTGGTCATTAAATACATCACGGAAATCAGACATCAATTGCCTGAGCAGACGTGGACAACACGGAAAGGTCCTGATGGACACCTTGACAACCCCAACTAGCTACCGACAAGGATCTCCGGTCAATAACCGGATTATGGGTCTGCAACCACGGAAATCCCAGTACCAAAGTATCCTGTAGATTATGCAATATTAAAAATTGACAAGTTTCCTGATGCGCTGGTGCTCCTCTCATAGGCACCTGGGTCCAAAATTGGGGTTTATTTTCTGCCAAAGGGGTATCATCAATGCCCCTTAAAAGATTAGGAGTTTGCAAAGGAATCATGGGGAAACCACAATCCCTAGCAAACCCAAAATCCATCAAATTGAGTGCTGCCCCTGAGTCCACAAAGGCCAGTGCAGAAAATAAAGACAATGAGTAAATCAGTGTGACAGACAAAAGAAACTTTGGTTGCAAAGAACCCACAGTAACAGAAGTAGCCAATCTCCTTTCACATTTAGGGCAGACAGAGATATTATGAGAAGCGTCTCCACAATAGAAACACAGTCTATTCTTCCATCTGAACCCCTGCCGACTAGCATTAGAAAGGACCCTATCACACCCTATCAGATCGCTAGATCTGAACTCCGTCCTATACCAGGCGCTCTTGTCATACCAATGAACAGAAAGCAGGAATCATTACAAATTCAAGAAGCAACAAACACACGGACTAATAGAAGCAATACTCCAAACATAGCTGCAGGGAGCTTCCCAGCTAAGCAACTGAGAGGGAAGATCCCTGCATGCAAATAAACTTAAAACAACCACAGCAAATAACAAACTCAGATAAGAGCAAAAAGACCCAAACAACAAATAAAGAGCAAAGCACTTATCTGCGGTAGATGTGGTCTGGAGCAGGATGAAGCAGGCTGGTGTACAAATAACAACTGACATCCGGCATAGCCTGCTATCAGACCAGGGTTTAAATAGGCAGAGAGTTAGCAATGGAAACGCCCATTGCTCAACACACCTGGTCTCTGACCAAACCACTAATGGCCACAAGAAGGAGCCTCACAGCAGAAAAAGCATAACTGACATTCACAACAGCCTGGTAACAATTCCCAGTGAATCCTTACCATTGTTAAGGAAATAAATTGGAAGTTGTAGGCTTGTTGATTCAGGAGATACAATTGTATATTGGCTGACTTAACATTACAATAAATTGCACTAAGCTTGGCTCTTGTATTCAAATACTTGTGGTCTTAGTGATGTATTCATGCACTGATGCTGGTTCTGGTGACATAGTCATATACTGACGTTGGATCTATTCATGTATTCATGTTAGTTCTAGTTATGAACTAATGGTGGCTCTGGTAACATATTCCTGTATTAATGGCTAGGTGCTTCTTTAATTATGTACTGATGATGATTTTGTTTTCATATTCATGTATTTATGATAGTTGTAATGATGAATGTATCGCTGGAACCATCACTAGTACATGAATACATCACCAGAGCCATCAGAAGTACATAAATACAGCACCAAAACAACTATCACTACTTGAATATGTCAACAGAAGTGGAAGACCTAACTAAAAAAACTGTCAGTCCGTGAATAAACTGCTGAAACCACCATTAGTTTTGTGCAAGCTGTATTTTGTGCATGGCGGATGCAAAAATCATTATGCATATCCCTTTATCTATAGTGGAGTTCTGGGGGTTTTTTTACATTGGTTTATCTGACAAATGCTGCACACTGTAATTGAAACCATACAGCCCTCATTATAGTTAGGCTATATTAGTTCCATGACTCTTCTTGGATGATCAAGGAAACTAAAATATAGGTGATTATAAAATATTGGACATTAAATATAGTCAGTCAGGGATGAATAACGCTTTTTTCCTCCACATTGTGTAAAAGGTTCACATTCAATGGTTGTCTCTTTATCTAGATTTGACACTGCACTCCCTGTTAAGTCAAACCCCTATTGTGCAACACTTTTTTTTACTTTTGGTGGTATTTTTTGTGATAAAGCTAGTGGATGTGGTAGTCAGAGCTTGTTACCTAACCCATCAGGAGAGGTATGGGGTACATTAGGGGCCCTGTTTATTTAGTCTCTGACCAATTCCTGCACTTTTGGGGTGGGAGGTGCGGCGCATATGGCTTCATCTGCCTAGAGCACCAAAATACCTCGTCCTGGCTCTACCATAGGTCAACTATTTCAATAACATGTCAGGTAAAAAGATATCATTTAGCAGTATTTACAGGCAGCTGTATCACTATATGCAAGTGATGAAGACTTACCTCAGGTTTTGTTAAGGCTTAAACAGTCCCAACCAGGTTGTGATATTCATAAATATACTTACTTATGACCCCAAATTGATTTTTGGATATCTACTTTTTTTACTTTTTTTGAAAAGTGGAAAACCATTGCAAAGAAAAAGTCCACTTGAGGAATCAGTGTGTACTTTGTAGTGGCTGCTAGAGAAGAGGTGAATGACTACCAGTAGATTCCCTAATAGCAGATGTGTAGCTAGGGGTTCAGCTTAGGGGGGGAATGTCTGAATGGGCCCATAACCAGCTAACAGCTATGATAGTGTGCAGAGATGAGCGATGTTCGAGGTTCGCCGATTTCATGTTCGAGTGATTTTGGGGGTGCTCAAGATCGAACTCGAGCTTTTTGCTAAAAGCTCGACAGTTCGAGTTACGTTCGAGAATGGCTCAATCACCAAAAGCAGAGCTTTTTACAGCTACAGTGTGCAGGGAGCCATCGCTGGCAACCTGCGTAAGCTGGTAACCAAGATAAATATCGGGTATCCAAGCAAAGCGTTTTGTTTGGTAGCCCGATATTTACCCTGGTTACGTGTGCAGGGAGCCGACACTTCCCCGCTGGGCTCTGCCTCCTCCTGCACGCGGCATGTACACACACACACTCACACTCACCTGTCCCCAGCCATGCAGTCCCCGGCACTGACGTCCTCAGCGCCACATGGCCCCGCTAGGCTCCACCAACTTTGCACTTTGCCGCCTGCACACATGGCCCCGCTAGGCTCCACCCACTTTGCACTCCACCGCCTGCACACATGGCCCCGCTAGGCTCCACCCACCTCACACATAGCACACATAGCCCCGCTTGGCTCCACCCACCTCGCACTCCGCACACATTGCCCCGCTTAGCTCCACCCACCTCGCACTCTGCATACAATACCCCGCTTAGCTCCACCCACCTCACATTCCACACACATTACCCCGCTAGGCTCCACCCACCTCACACTCCGCACACATGGCCCCACTCGGTTTACCTGCGGTGATAAAGTTCTGCCCTCCCGACCTCAGCGCTGTCACTGTCCTCCATGGCTGCCGCTTCCTCTCTCTGCCGACCCGAGACTATGACTAGCAGTGACGTCATAGGCTCCCGCAATACTTTGCTGTGGAGGTGGCGGTCATTGAAGTCAGTGACAGCTCTGCTCTCAGCAGTGCAGGAGATCGTCACCACAGGTAATGTACCTTGCTCCTGACAGCAGTACTTGTCATGCCCTGCAGTGACCTGGGCTGACCTATTGATGTTAGCTCAGGTCACTGCATTGCTCTCCCAGCCAATGGGGAACATTCCGTTCTTCATTGACTGGGCCATTGACTATGGTATGGATCGTCATGGGAACCCCTTGGATTACAGCAGATTTGTTTTTCTTTCTAATAAATTGGTAAAAGAGGGAATGTTTTGGGCAGTGTTTTTTAAAACAAAAATGTGTTTGTCGTCTATTTTTTTTTTCATTACTGACTGGGTTGGTGATGTCGGGTATCTGATAGACGCCTGACCTCACGAACCCCAGGGCTTGATGCCAGATGACATTACACATCTGGTATTAACCCCATATATTACCCCATTTGCCACTGCACCAGGGCAACGGGATGAGCTGGGGCGAAGCACCAGGATTGGCGCATCTAATGGATGCGCCACATCTGGGGTGGCTGCGGCCTGCTATTTTTAGGCTGGGGGGAGTCCAATAACCATGGACCTCCCTAGTCTGAGAATATCAGACCACAGCTGTCTGCTTTACCTTGACTGGTGATCCAATTTTGGGGGGACCCCCACGTGTTGTTTTTTTTTGTTAATAATTTATTTAATTTAAAATAACAGCATGGGTTGCCCTCAGTTTTGGATTACCAGCCAAGGTGAAGCTGGCAGCTGTGCTCTGCAGGCTGCAGCCGTCTGCTTTACCCTAGCTGGCTATCAAGAATAGGGGGAACCCCACGTCATTTTTTTTAAATTTATTTATTTATTTTTTGGTAAATACAAGGCTAAGCGCCCCTTAGTGCCACATGAAAGGCACAGAGGGGTGCAAAATTACAAAATGCAGGAGAGTGGGACATTATGTGTCTTTCTGCCATTATAATGACAGAAAAGACTAATATGAAGTGTACAAGCACAAGAAAATTACCAGAGCGCTCTACGCTGTGAAAAGCAGTAGAAAATGGCACTAAAGTGAACATGTGACCGCCTCATGTAGGTTGAAGCTATGGATCCTGGGTAAATATACAGTTAGGTCCAGAAATATTTGGACAGTGACACAATTTTCGCGAGTTGGGCTCTGCATGCCACCACAATGGATTTGAAATGAAACCTCTACAACAGAATTCAAGTGCAGATTGTAACGTTTAATTTGAAGGTTTGAACAAAAATATCTGATAGAAATTGTAGGAATTGTACACATTTCTTTACAAACACTCCACATTTTAGGAGGTCAAAAGTAATTGGACAAATAAACCAAACCCAAACAAAATATTTTTATTTTCAATATTTTGTTGCGAATCCTTTGGAGGCAATCACTGCCTTAAGTCTGGAACCCATGGACATCACCAAACGCTGGGTTTCCTCCTTCTTAATGCTTTGCCAGGCCTTTACAGCCGCAGCCTTCAGGTCTTGCTTGTTTGTGGGTCTTTCCGTCTTGAGTCTGGATTAGAGCAAGTGAAATGCATGCTGAATTGGGTTAAGATCTGGTGATTGACTTAGTCATTGCAGAATGTTCCACTTTTTTGCACTCATGAACTCCTGGGTAGCTTTGGCTGTATGCTTGGGGTCATTGTCCATCTGTACTATGAAGCGCCGTCCGATCAACTTTGCGGCATTTGGCTGAATCTGGGCTGAAAGTATATCCCTGTACACTTCAGAATTCATCCGGCTACTCTTGTCTGCTGTTATGTCATCAATAAACACAAGTGACCCAGTGCCATTGAAAGCCATGCATGCCCATGCCATCACGTTTCCTCCACCATGTTTTACAGAGGATGTGGTGTGCCTTGGATCATGTGCCGTTCCCTTTCTTCTCCAAACTTTTTTCTTCCCGTCATTCTGGTACAGGTTGATCTTTGTCTCATCTGTCCATAGAATACTTTTCCAGAACTGAGCTGGCTTCATGAGGTGTTTTTCAGCAAATTTAACTCTGGCCTGTCTATTTTTGGAATTGATGAATGGTTTGCATCTAGATGTGAACCCTTTGTATTTACTTTCATGGAGTCTTCTCTTTACTGTTGACTTAGAGACAGATACACCTACTTCACTGAGAGTGTTCTGGACTTAAGTTGATGTTGTGAACAGGTTCTTCTTCACCAAAGAAAGTATGCGGCTATCATCCACCACTGTTGTCATCCGTGGACGCCCAGGCCTTTTTGAGTTCCCAAGCTCACCAGTCAATTCCTTTTTTCTCAGAATGTACCCGACTGTTGCTTTTGCTACTCCAAGCATGTCTGCTATCTCTCTGATGGATTTTTTCTTTTTTTTCAGCCTCAGGATGTTCTGCTTCACCTCAATTGAGAGTTCCTTAGACCGCATGTTGTCTGGTCACAGCAACAGCTTCCAAATGCAAAACCACACACCTGTAATCAACCCCAGACCTTTTAACTACTTCATTGATTACAGGTTAACGAGGGAGACGCCTTCAGAGTTAATTGCAGCCCTTAGAGTCCCTTGTCCAATTACTTTTGGTCCCTTGAAAAAAAGAGGAGGTTATGCATTACAGAGCTATGATTCCTAAACCCTTTTTCCGATTTGGATGGGAAAACTCTCATATTGCAGCTGGGAGTGTGCACTTTCAGCCCATATTATATATATAATTGTATTTCTGAACATGTTTTTGTAAACAGCTAAAATAACAAAACTTGTGTCACTGTCCAAATATTTCTGGCCCTGACTGTATAAAATAGTTATAAAAAAAGAGCCTGGGGTGACCTCCACATTGGATCCCCAACCACGGTAAAGCTGCCAGCTGTGGTTTTCAGGCTACAGCCGTCTGCTTTAACCTAGCTGACTATCAAAAGCGGGGGGGACCTAACGTCATTTCTTTTTTTAAACTATTTTTTAAATAAAAAAAATTAATGGGGTTCCATGTATTTTGATTGCAAGCCAAGGTAATGCCAGGCAGATTGGGGTGGCAACCCGTAGCTGTCTGCTTTATCTGCGCTGAGAATCAAAAATACTGCGAAGCGCTACGTCATTTTTTTTAAGGATTTATTTTTACATCACTGTGATGTCAGGCAATCAAAATACAGGGAAGCCTTAATAAAACATTATTTAAATAAATAATTAAAATAAATATATATGGGTTCCCGCTGTATTTTTTGTATTGCTAGCTAAGGGTAATCCAAGCAGCTACTGGCAGCCAACCCCCACTGCTTGGTGTTACCTTCACTGGCAACGCAAAATCCAGGGAAGCATTTTTTTTTTTTTGCCAAAAAACTACAAAAAAATTATGTGTGCTTCGCCATATTTTTGTATGCTAGCCAGGCACAGCAGGCAGGTACGGCTGCCCACAACCCCCAGCTGCCTATTTGTACCCGGTTGGGAACAAAAAATATAGGGAAGCCCTTTTTTTAATTATTTCATGAATTTCATGAAATGATTAAAAAAAAACATGTGGGCTTTGCCCCATTTTTGTGTCCAGGCGGGTACAACTAGGCAGCTGGGGATTGGAATCCTCAGCACAGGTTAGCCCAAGGTTTCTGGGCCCCTCTGCTTCAATTTGCAGTCCGCAGCCGCCCTAGAAAATGGCACTCTCATAGAAGCGCCATCATCTGGCGGTATCCAACTCTTCCAGCAGCCCTGAAACCGGGTGGCTTGCTGGGTAATAATGAGTTAATACTAGCTTTGTTTTACTAGCTAGTATTAAGCCAGAGATTCTTAATGTCTGGCAAGTTTGACCCGGCCTATAAGACTCTCCAACAAAGGGTTAAGACAAAGACACCACACAGACAAAAAATACTTTGATAGAAATAATTACACAGACACATTTAGAGACTCCATGTTTATTACTCCCTCTTATCCCTCCACGATCCATGGTCTTCTGTCTTTTTTCTCCTTCAACACATGCAGCTCTGCTCCATCAGCAGCACTGCATGTGAGGAAGACGCTGCTCCCTGTGCAAGCTTTTCACTCCGTGAGTGATCAGTGCTGCTGGCTGTTAGCGGTAACGTCACCGCTGACAGACAGGTTGACATAGCAACGGTGCTCCGATCACGTGATTCCCGGTGCCGCTGCAGCTGTTAGCGGTGACGTCACCACTAACAGGCGCGTTGCTATGGAAACGGTGATCTCCGTTATTTACCGACTGTGTCAGCCAGTCAATAACGGAACGGGGAAGCAGAACAGGGAGTCGACCGTGTGCCAGAGCATGTCGCTGGTACACGGCGATACACAAACGTGCACCGTGTACCGGAGAGATGCAATGACAGGACCTAGCATGACATCCAAGCCATGTGACCAGTCTGTAGCCAATGAGATAATAGACACATTACTGGTCACATTGCTATTTTGAAGTCACGATAGGTCCTGTCATCACTGCTGGTTACCGAGAGGACGCAGCGATTATCCGATGGAAAAGCTGCGGGAGACAGAGTGCAGGAGGGATCGCGGAGACAGGTAAGTGTTAGGGCAATGTTTATTAACTGTATGTGTACATTTATAATGTGTTTTTATGTGTTTGTGATTGCCTCCCATTGTTCCCTATTGGGTTTGAGAGTTCGACGAACGGTTCGACGAACAGTTCGTCGAACAGGGCACCGTACGGCGAACCAAACCGAACTCGAACTCTAGGGGGTGGCTTATCTTTAGTAGTGTGCCTTACAGGAACCTCTGCAGATGACCACACTGTTACTGAAAATATATCTACACAAAGGCCAACACAATATTACCACCGTATGGTGATCATAGGGTGGCAAATACCATTCTGCAGAACATGTAAGAGATAACAGTACAGTTACAGATAGTGGCTCACAGCTAATGTTTTTTCTGAAGGACCCTTTCACTTTTCTCGTCTTTTCCATCTGGCCCAGAACGACATGACTTCTACAGCCAGGGCTTGTCTGCAGAGATTACAACAAAGACACATCTGACTTCACACATTTGCAGCACTGTCCATAATAGTCTTTCCTCACTATATATATAGTATATAGTAGTTTCCTCACTAGTGCATTGAATGTTGGGTATGAGATATTTACTATATATGTCATCCAATCATATCTGTTGACAGGGCAATTAACACAACGTATGCTTATTGTGGCATACTCCCTTTGGTAACAGTTCACATCACTCTGATTGTTATGCATTTGCATATGTATTTTCTAGGTCACTTCCATCATGGGAGCATTATAATGTAGCACTCAAGTAGTGTTTGTTGATAAGAAAAAATTTTTTTATGCAACTATAGTTCTTGCTCTGGTGATACAGATAAGGTATATAAACCCACCAAAACCCCTTTTTTTTTTTTTTTTTTCCTCTTTCTCTGGATTAAATTGTATTTGTGCACTGATCATTGGGTACTTGCTACATAAGCTATTGCATCACTCCTAAGAAGTAGGGCAATTATAACAATGCATTTGTACGGTGATACACTCCTCTGGGCAAAGATTCATATCACTATGTTTGTCATACATTCATGTACTTTTCATGTAATAATTTTTATTGTAAGAATATCATGTAATTTACAAGCAATGTATTTTGATATGGAAGTAATGTCATATAATGTGCATATCGTTTGTTTTCTTCATATTGTATGTTAACCCATGTACCTGCAATGTGCTGTGATATATTTGAAGCCAGTGGATCAAGAGTTAATTCTGAGGATCTCAGCAAGAATCTACACCTGTTTGTTTTAGAGGACTTTTTCATGTATGGGTATAAAGAGGACTCAGTTTACATAGTAAAGCCACTTGACAAAGGCTACACTCCTGTAGCCGAAACGCGTCGCTGTTGTGTCAGTATCCATGGAGGACATTGTCTTAACTGTTCATATGTTTATATGATCGTTTTTACTGGAAACCAAGCAGAATAAAGCATCTGGAAATTTACTGGCATACCTCTCCTTCTTGCGCTGGGCAGAACTCTTCTTTCTTCATTATACACAGGTAGCAGCACCTGCAGCCCGAGCAGCAGAAGGAAATTTGAGCACATGGAATGGGTGAGCTGAAAGTTTTTCTCTTTGTCTCTACAATTGCTGGTTTTTCGTGCTCCCCAGTGCTTCTATAACGGGGCTATTTTTGTCTTTGGTGATTTTTGTATAATATGGACACCGGACAAGAACCCGCAATGTCAGTCCAGGACAGACGCAAGCGCTTGGTACAAAACGTTTTCTTGAACAAGAATCAAGCAACTCCTCCAGGGGATATTGCTAAAGAGGACTTTAAAAACCTATACAAACAACTAATAGCAAAAAAAACAAAAGAAACAAAATTATGGCTGGATGCTGAATTCCTCAGTAATTATGTGGATAAAAAAATGGTGCCAAGAGGTTTGAGAATCACTAAAGACTGCACTTACCCTTACCCAGATCAATTTTTTTCTGATTGGAATGATATTTTGTCTACCTGCTCATTGAGTTTGATGAACTGCATTATTAAATATGAGCGATTGGAATTAGTGAAAATACAACAAACCATTACTGAAATAGAAGGTAAAATATCAGATGTGGTCAAACCTGACAATTACGATAATCTAATGAAGAAACTATCTAGTAACATAGAAAATTTAGAAAAGAAAATTGTGGACATCAAAAGAGGTAAATGGGAACGAGATAATGAGGATTACTTAAAAAATCAAGTGTACACGTGGAAAAAACATAGAAGTGGATTTAAATCTGCATTTAAAAAGAATAAAGGCAGAAGACGTGTGAGTTTTTCCTATCCAGAGACATCAGGGGAATCCCTTACTTACTCCTCATCTGAGAAGTTGGATCACAGTGACAGCCAGGATGACTTAGGTCCACTGCAGTCAAAAAACGGGGACAGAGAGCCGGTAGAAAGCATAATACAAACAAGGCAATCTACCAAGAAAAAGAAAACATGAACACCGTTTGGAATCTTACCACCAGAATCTTTCAACCTGAACATTTGTCTGCGCTCTCTAAAGGTTTGGGGTTTGCTCCTAAAACACGCTTTAATTTGTTTTCTACGCTGTTAGACATTAATAAGTTTACACGCAATTTAACATTGAAATGTCATTTTTTGGGTACTGAAGGAGATAATGTTGCTACTAATATTGATAGAATGGAAGAGACTAGTTTTGCTACTACTACTTTAATTCCCAGTTTTTCTGAACTGTGTGGTATTACCTCTTTGAGACAATTGGAAGCAGAAAGTGGTGGTTTTATCAAAGCAAACATGAATTCCTTTCATACACACAATAGGGATTACTACCCCATTAATTCCAGACCCTTGATTTTTGATAGATTCCAAGACCTCATCGAGGAAGATTTAGTAAAAATTGCACTCCTCACATAGGAATATTAGATCTAATCTTACTAAATTAGAAAAAGCAGCTTTACAAGAAATAAAAAATGGTTGGCATATCACAGTGAAAAGGGCAGACAAAGGGGGCGCAATCACGATTATGGACACGGATCTGTATATTAAATGCAATGTAGAACTTCTCAGCAATAGTGACACCTATGGGATTTTAGCAGGAGACCCCACCTCACTTTTTCAAAAGGAACTACTGTCAGTACTACGGGATGGAGTGGAGATGGGTATTATCACGCAAAAATTAATGGATTTTTTATATGTGGATAATCCTGTTATCCCTATCTACCACTCCCTCCCCAAGGTGCATAAGGGTGGATTCCCCCCTAAATTTAGACCCATCGTGTCTGCTATAGGGTCTCTATCAGAAAGAATACGGGCCTGGCTAGACCATGCCTTGCAGCCGTTAGTCAAGTCTTTACCTGGGTACATAAGGGACACTAAAAGTGTCCTTTGTGCCTTTGAAAACTTTCAATGGGAGGATCAATTTACATGGTTAACAGCTGATGTAGTAGCTCTTTATCCCTCTATCTCCTATGGGGTCATCATGACATCACTTAGACATTTTTTATGTAAATATAGCGATTATGACAGTCACATGCAGTCTTTTATACTTGACGTCACCAAATATCTTTTGAATAAAAACTATTTTCTCTTCAATGGAACTTTTTACATCCAGAGGCAGGGTGTTAGCATGGGAGGGAAATATTCACCCTCCCTTGCTAACCTCGTTATGGGTCTCTGGGAAGAGATTTTCTTGATGAATGATGGTAACCCATGGCAACGGCAAATAATGTGGTACGGAAGGTATATAGATGACCTCCTGTTGGTGTGGGGTGGTACCCAGGAAGAAATTGGTCTGTTCATAGAGTATATCAACTGCAATGATTTTAATCTGCGTTTTACTTCTAACTATCATCAAAGCCAAATAAACTTCCTGGACATCACCCTGCAAGCCGGCGGAGGTATGCCTGATGTGCTTATTACCCCTTATCGTAAGGAGATAAGCGAGAATATCATCTTGAGATATGGCTCATGTCATCCTAGACATGTGACTTCTAACATTCCTAAAGGGGAGTTAATCCGAATTAAACGTAATTGCTCAGATAGTAGATATGTGGAAGAAGCGTTAAGAGACAAGTGTAAGGACCTAAGAGATAGGGGCTACCCCAAAAACCTGTTAGCTAGGACATATGAGGAGGTCTCTCAGATGAAACGGGAGTCACTGCTAATAGATAGGGTAAAAACATCAAGTAGTAATGATAGCAGTGTTATAAACTTTGTCACTACTTATAGTGAGGATTTTAATGACATTGTTAGAATTGTGAGAAAATATATTCCCATTCTGAATAGTGATTTGACAACCAGAGAAATACTGACCAAATGTGATATTAGATTCATTCCAAAAAGAGCTCCCACAATTGGTAATATAGTATCCCCTAGTTTTTTAAAATCTCCCCCGCAAAAGGGCTCTACGTGGTTGGACCTTAAGGGTTTTTTTAAATGTCATCACAATATTTGTATTTCTTGTTCCCATGCTGATAGAACGAATACATTTACATCTATAGCTAATGGTCATACTTATGACATTAATAGATTCATCAACTGTAATACCACTGGAGTAATTTATTTAATAACATGCACCCTATGTCGAATTCAATATGTAGGGTGCACCATTGGTCCCCTCAAGAAACGAATAAGAAGACACTTATCTGATGCCTCGGGAACAAATAAAATTGGTACGTCAATAGTATCAAAACACTTTTCTGAAGTACACGGAGGTGATAACAGTAGTTTTAGCTTTTGTGGCATAGAAAGGGTTCAGAAACCTATCAGAGGGGGATGCTATAGACGTAAAATCTTAAATCGTGAGTCCTTTTGGATTTTTAAATTAGGAACTAGGCAGCCAAATGGTTTGAATATACGCAAAGATCTGATTTTGCAATACAACTGATTGACATCTAGAAAAAGGAGGAGGAGAGGAGGAGGGAAGAAAAAGGAAGGAGAAAGAGAAGGGGGAAAAAAAGGAGAGAAAAGAGAAAGGGAAGGAGGAGAGAAGAGAAGGAGGAAAGAAAGGGAAAAGGGAAAGGAAAGGGAAAGAGAAGGGAAAGGAAATTTTTTTTTTTTTTTTTCCTGCATTGACTGTTGGGTGTGAGATATTTACTATATATGTTATCATGTCATATCTGTTAACAGGGCAATCAACATAACGTATGCATATTGTGATACACTCTCTTTGATAATAGTTCACATTACTTTGATTGTTATGCATTTGCATATATTTTTTAGGTCACTTCCATTATGGGAGCTTTATGATATAGCATTCAAGTAGTGTTTTTGGATACGGGAGAATTGTTATGCAATTGTAGTTCTTGCTTTGGAGATACAGAAAAGGTATATACCCACCAATACTTCTCCCCCCCCTCTTTTTTTTTTTTTTCCTCACTAGTGCATTGAATGTTGGGTATGAGATATTTACTATATATGTCATCCAATCATATCTGTTGACAGGGCAATTAACACAACGTATGCTTATTGTGGCATACTCCCTTTGGTAACAGTTCACATCACTCTGATTGTTATGCATTTGCATATGTATTTTCTAGGTCACTTCCATCATGGGAGCATTATAATGTAGCACTCAAGTAGTGTTTGTTGATAAGAAAAAATTTTTTTATGCAACTATAGTTCTTGCTCTGGTGATACAGATAAGGTATATAAACCCACCAAAACCCTTTTTTTTTTTTTTTTTTTTTTTTTCCTCTTTCTCTGGATTAAATTGTATTTGTGCACTGATCATTGGGTACTTGCTACATAAGCTATTGCATCACTGCTAAGAAGTAGGGCAATTATAACAATGCATTTGTACGGTGATACACTCCTCTGGGCAAAGATTCATATCACTATGTTTGTCATACATTCATGTACTTTTCATGTAATAATTTTTATTGTAAGAATATCATGTAATTTACAAGCAATGTATTTTGATATGGAAGTAATGTCATATAATGTGCATATCGTTTGTTTTCTTCATATTGTATGTTAACCCATGTACCTGCAATGTGCTGTGATATATTTGAAGCCAGTGGATCAAGAGTTAATTCTGAGGATCTCAGCAAGAATCTACACCTGTTTGTTTTAGAGGACTTTTTCATGTATGGGTATAAAGAGGACTCAGTTTACATAGTAAAGCCACTTGACAAAGGCTACACTCCTGTAGCCGAAACGCGTCGCTGTTGTGTCAGTATCCATGGAGGACATTGTCTTAACTGTTCATATGTTTATATGATCGTTTTTACTGGAAACCAAGCAGAATAAAGCATCTGGAAATTTACTGGCATACCTCTCCTTCTTGCGCTGGGCAGAACTCTTCTTTGTCCATAATAGTGCCCCCTTTGTCCATGTAACTATAATGCTTCTTAAGTGTCCACTTAACATTTAACAATGACTCCTGAGTCTCCCAAGTACAGCTCCTCTATACACAGGATTATGCCTCTAAAACTACCCTACGCACAGTCTGATGCGCCCACAGTTCCCCTATGCACGGTCCGATGGGCCCACTGCACCCCTAAGCATGGTCTCATGGGCCCACCGCTCCCCTACGCATGGTCTCATGGGCCCACCGCTACCCTACGCACGGTCTCGTGTGCCAACCGCTCCCCTACGCATGGACTTGTAGGCCCACCGCTCCCCTAAGCACAGTCTCGTGGGCCCACCGCTCCCCTATGCATGGTCTTGTGCGCCCATCGCTCCCCTATGCATGGTATGATGGGCCCACAGATCCACTATGCACAGTATGATGAGACCACAGATACCCTATACACATTATGATGGCACCACAGATCCACCTATACACAGTATAATGGGATCGCAGATTCCCTATATGCACAGTCTCGTGGGCCCACCGCTCCCCTATGCACGGTCTCGTGGGCCCACCGCTCTCCCACGCATGGTCTTGTGGGCCCACTGCTCCCCTACGGACAGTCTCGTGGAACCACCGCTCCCTACGCATGTTCTCGTGGGCTTATCGCTCCCCTACGCATGGTCTCATGGGCTCATCGCTCCCCTACGCATGGTCTCGTGGGCCCACTTCTTCCCTACGCATGGTCTTCTGGGCCCACTGCTCCCCTATGCACGGTCTTGTGGGCCCACTGCTCTTCTATGCACGGTCTCGTGGGCCCACTGCTCCCCTACGCAGTTTTGTGGGCTCACCGTTCCCCTATGCACGTCTCGTGTGCCCACAGCTCCCCTACGCATGGTATGATGGGCCCACAGATCCACTATACACGGTAGGATGGGACCACAGATGCCCTATACAAAGAATAGTAATTGTCCTGAGGGCCCACTGCTCCCCTACGCACGGTCTCGTGGGCCCACCACTCCCCTATGCACGGTCTCGTGGGTCCACCGCTCCCCAACGCATGGTCTCGTAGACCCACTGCTCCCCTACGCATGGTCTCGTAGGCCCATCGCTCCCCTACGCACAGTCTCATGGGCCTACAGCTCCCTTTTGCACATTATCATGGGCCCACAACTCCCTTAAGCATGGTCTCGAGGGCCCACCGCTTCCCAACTCATGGTCTCGTAGACCACCGCTCCCCTACGCATGGTCTCGTAGGCCCATCCCTCCCCTATGCACGGTCTCATAGGCCCATTGCTCCCCTACGCACAGACTCGTGGGCCCACAGTTCCCCTACGCACGGTCTCGTGGGCCCACAACTCCCCTACGCACGGTCTCATGAGCCCACAGCTCCTCTATGTATGGTCTCGTGGGCCCACCGCTCTCCTACGCATGGTCTCGTGGGCCCCCTGCTCCCCTACGGACGGTCTCGTGGAACCACCGCTCCCCTACGCATGTTCTCGTGGGCTTATCGCTCCCCTACGTATGGTCTCATGAGCCCATCGCTCCCCTACGCATGGTCTCGTGGGCTCACTTCTTCCCTACGCATGGTCTTGTGGGCCCACTGCTTCCCTATGCACGGTCTTGTGGGCCCACTGCTCTTCTATGCATGGTATGATGGGCCCACAGATCCACTATACACGGTACGATGGGACCACAGATACCCTATACACATTATGATGGCACCACAGATCCACCTATACACAGTATAATGGGATCGCAGATTCCCTATATGCACAGTCTCGTGGGCCCACCGCTCCCCTATGCACGGTCTCGTGGGCCCACCGCTCTCCCACGCATGGTCTCGTGGGCCCACTGCTCCCCTACGGACAGTCTCATGGAACCACCGCTCCCTACGCATGTTCTCGTGGGCTTATCGCTCCCCTACGCATGGTCTCATGGGCCCATCGCTCCCCTACGCATGGTCTCGTGGGCCCACTTCTTCCCTACGCATGGTCTTGTGGGCCCACTGCTCCCCTATGCATGGTCTTGTGGGCCCAATGCTCTTCTATGCACGGTCTCGTGGGCCCACTGCTCCCCTACGCAGTTTTGTGGGCTCACCGTTCCCCTATGCACGTCTCGTGTGCCCACAGCTCCCCTACGCATGGTATGATGGGCCCACAGATCCACTATACACGGTAGGATGGGACCACAGATGCCCTATACAAAGAATAGTAATTGTCCAGAGGGCCCACTGCTCCCCTACGCACGGTCTCGTGGGCCCACCGCTCCCCTATGCACGGTCTCGTGGGTCCACCGCTCCCCAACGCATGGTCTCGTAGACCCACTGCTCCCCTACGCATGGTCTCGTAGGCCCATCGCTCCCCTACGCACGGTCTCGTGGGCCTACAGCTCCCTTTTGCACATTCTCATGGGCCCACAACTCCCTTAAGCATGGTCTCGAGGGCCCACCGCTTCCCAACTCATGGTCTCGTAGACCACCGCTCCCCTACGCATGGTCTCGTAGGCCCATCCCTCCCCTATGCACGGTCTCATAGGCCCATTGCTCCCCTACGCACAGACTCGTGGGCCCACAGTTCCCCTATGCACGGTCTCGTGGGCCCACAACTCCCCTACGCACGGTCTCATGAGCCCACAGCTCCTCTATGTATGGTCTCGTGGGCCCACCGCTCTCCTACGCATGGTCTCGTGGGCCCCCTGCTCCCCTACGGACGGTCTCGTGGAACCACCGCTCCCCTACGCATGTTCTCGTGGGCTTATCGCTCCCCTACGTATGGTCTCATGAGCCCATCGCTCCCCTACGCATGGTCTCGTGGGCCCACTTCTTCCCTACGCATGGTCTTGTGGGCCCACTGCTTCCCTATGCACGGTCTTGTGGGCCCACTGCTCTTCTATGCACGGTCTCGTGGGCCCACTGCTCCCCTACACAGTTTTGTGGGCTCACCGTTCCCCTATGCACGTCTCGTGTGCCCACAGCTCCCCTACGCATGGTATGATGGGCCCACAGATCCACTATACACGGTAGGATGGGACCACAGATGCCCTATACAAAGAATAGTAATTGTCTTGAGGGCCCACTGCTCCCCTACGCACGGTCTCGTGGGCCTACAGCTCCCCTACGCACGGTCTCGTGCGCCCACCGCTCCTCTATGTACGGTCTCGTGGGCTCACTGCTCCCCTATGAACATCTTGTGGGCCCACCACTCCTCTACACATGGTCTCGTGTGCCCACAGATCCCCTACGCACAGTATGACGGGACCACAGATCCCCTATACACAGTATGATGGGACCACAAATCCCCTATACATAGTATAATGGGACCACAGATCCCCTATACACAGTATGATAGGACCACAGATCCTCTATACACAGTATGATGGTCCCACAGATCCCCTATACACAGTATGATGGGCCCATATCTCCCCTACATCTATACAGAGTATGACAGTATGATGGGCTCACAGGAGACTGATGCTTGAACTTTCAGATTACAGAGGTGGTCTATAACCAAATTTGTCTTTCATATTTAATTTAGATCTCTTTAATTTAATATTTAAATAACTTTTCTAAATGTACTTTAATTAAAAATTCCCTCCCTGACAGCATAAGATCCACCAGCAGCACAAAGTATATAGTGCAACACAGAGTACAGACCATAACACTGCAAAGTGTAATTGCCACCCTCCGTCACACACATCACCTCATTACATACATGTTATCAGGCCCCCACACTGCAGTGTAATAGCCCCCTCCCTCACACCACACACATCACCTCATTATATACATGTTATCAGGCCCCCACACTGCACAGTGTAATAGCCCCCTTCCCCTACACACATCACCTCATTACATACATGTTATTTGGTCCCCCAAACTGCACAGTGTAATTGCCCTCTCCCTCACATCACTTCATTACATACATGTTATCAGGCCCCCCACACTGCACAGTGTAATAGCCCCCTCCCTTACACACATCACCTCATTACATACATGTTATCAGGCCCACACACTGCACAGTGTAATAGCCCCCCTCCCCCACACACATCACCTCATTACATACATGTTATCAGGCTCTCACACTGCAGTGTAATACTCCCTCCCTCACACCACACACATTACCTCATTACATACATGTTATCAGGCCCCCACACTGAACAGTGTAATAGCCCCCTCCCCCACACATCCCGATATTACATACATGTTATCAGGACCCCACACTGCTGAGTGTAATATCCCCCTCCCTCACACACATCACCTCATTACATACATGTTATCAGGCCCCCACACTGCACAGTATAATACCCCCACTCCCCCACACACATCACCTAATTACATACATGTTATCAGGCTCTCACACTGCACAGTGTAATAGTCCCCTACCCCACACACATCACCTCATTACATACATGTTATCAGGCCCCACACTGCACAGTGTAATAGCCCCCCTGCCCCACACACAACACCTTATTACATACTTATCAGGCCCTTATACTATATAGCCCCCACACTGCACAGTAATGAACACTCTGTCACCTGCCTCCACAGTAACTGTCTTCCCTCCCTCACTGTACACAAATCTTAGATACTCTCTGCATCTTACCACCAAACCTGGAGCTCCGTATGCAGCAAGAGGGAATCACTGAGACAGCAGAGGAAGGCGGAGCCGGCACTGAGCCCTGCAGGTCCTGTAGGAACAGCCAGGAATCCTCTGCAGACAGGTGCACGGTGTGATAGGACCTGGCCACGCACACTGTGCTGCTCGGGCGCGTCCTGTATATCGTGATGCGACCAAGCAACTATATTTAAAGGTGCAGTGTCACTTATATAATTAACAGTATTGTAGCTGCGGGTGGGCCCCCTCTGAGTATGGGGCCCAGGGAAACCGCACCCTCTGCAGGTTCTTAGTTACATTGCTAGTTATGTTAAAAATAATGTCATTAGGTTGCTTTTTTAATATAAAGTTGCTGCTTGAATATCTGAAATATTTCCAGATATTTTCCACAGATGTTTTTGATGTTCTCAATTTCTTATATATATATATATATATATATATATATATATATATTTGTAGAAATTATGAAATAAATCTCAACACCTGGTTTTTAAACTTTGAAATGGATGCAATATAGTGTTTGAAATTATTCCTCCATAGCAGAGAAAAGTGAGCACTGAGAAACAAGATTCAATCATTCTCTTAGAAATCATAGTATGTGAAGAGAAAAAAGTGAATAAATAAACAAGGGGAAAAATAAAACATATTCATCTGTATCAATTTTATATTTCAACTTAGTGCTGTTCTCTGTGACTTGATACAGTATTTAGTCTTATTTGTTTCCACAAAGAACATTGTGACACCGTATATACATTCTGCTGCAATCTGGTCCCTAAGCTGAAATCTCAGGGGCCGTGCTGAAAGGATGAATATTTGCTTGTTTACACACAGAAAATAATAGTACCTTGTGCAGAAAAGAATGAAACAAATATGGTGAATTCAGAAACTACTGACAAAGCACCTTAAGTATTCAGTATGTTCATTGTTTAAATGTTGAGAAGAATAAGAGTTAGCAACATTTAAGGCCTTTTTCACAAGTCAGTGACTCTGGTACATATGTTGCAGTTTTTATATGTACCAGAGTCACGGACATATGCAGACACATTAAAATGAATGGGTGTGTGCACACATCAGTGATTTTTCACTGACGTGTTTCCGTGCGGCGCACACGCATGTCCATGTGTTCCCCATGGAGACAAGTCTGTTTTTATCTAGCAGCACTGATGTACCAACACATACCAGAAAAATCACGTACATTTAAAATAAAAATGTTTTTAAACTAACTTGTCTCTAGCGATGCTGTCTTTACCCGCTGTTGTCTCTGCTTCCAGGCCGGCTAATTATGCTCATGCATATGCACTGCACAACCGACTCAAAAGTAACAGCAGTGGTGAGACAGCGGCAGCCGGAGACAGCATCGTGGGAGATATCAGCACTACAGACAGCAGAAACATGGACAGGTGAGTAGAGTTGAGCGCGGTTCGTGGTTCGTGGTTCTCCAGTTCTAGGCTCGAGTGATTTTGGGGCCTGTTCTAGATCGAACTAGAACTCGAGCTTTTTGCAAAAGCTCGATAGTTCTAGAAACGTTCGAGAACGGTTCTAGCAGCAAAAAACCAGCTAAATCCTAGCTTGGTTTCTGCTGTAATAGTGTAAGTCACTCTGTGAATCACACTATTATGACATTTCAGTGTATAGTGTGCGTGAACAGCGCCTTCAGATCACTGCTGTTTCTATAATGGCGATCGACATTTTTTTTTTTTTTTTTCTTGTCTTCCT
Organism: Anomaloglossus baeobatrachus; assembly: GCF_048569485.1. Classification (NCBI taxonomy): domain Eukaryota; kingdom Metazoa; phylum Chordata; class Amphibia; order Anura; family Aromobatidae; genus Anomaloglossus; species Anomaloglossus baeobatrachus. Next base: position 388,117,621 of record NC_134354.1, on the reverse strand, counting down.
TCCCTAAGCGCGCGCGTCTTGTGGGGCGGGCCAGCATGTCAGCCAATCCCAGACACACACACAGCTAAGTGGACTTTTAGCCAGAGAAGCAACGGCATGTGTGATAGGATGTCCATGTCACATGTCCCTGCATTATAAAAACGGACATTTTCCTCCAGGATGCCATTATCTGCCTTCTGCGTCTTTGGTGTCAGACATCACTGTCGCAGCTCCGTCCTCCTGAGTCCTATCGCCGATACAGCTGTATGCGCTGCATACACAGCGTTAGACAGCTTAGGGAGAGCACTATCTAGCAGTCCTTTTAAGGGCTCAAACCGGCAGGGTCAGAGAGCCATAGGTGACAGGTCCTGAAAACAGCAACAGCGTCTGTGTAGCCAAGGTCAGGGATTTCCTCCCTGCATTTCACCATTAGGAGGGAATAGAAAGGCAGGCTTCCATTCCTCTACCCAGAGCCCCACAATCCTGCCACTGTACCCTCTTGTCCTCTGCACACTTCAACTCATTATAACTAAGCCATTATACTAGCAAACACTCAGTGTACCTAGTGGCATCCTAAACGTGGCTATTGGACTTTGCTATAGTCCCACTAGTGCAAAGACATTTGCAGAGCACGTCTGCCTGCATTGCACACTCCAACTTTTTTAAACTAAGCCATTATACTAGCAAACAGTCAGTGTACCTAGTGGCATCCTAAACGTGGCTATTGTACTTTTGTCTATTCACACTATTGTAAAGATATTTGCAGCACGTCTGCCTGCATTGCACACTCAAACTTTTTTAAACTAAGCCATTATACTAGCAAACACTCAGTGTACCTAGTGGCATCCTAAACGTGGCTATTGTACTTTTGTCTATTCACACTATTGTAAACATATTTGCAGCACGTCTGCCTGCATTGCACACTCCACCTTTTTTTAACTAAGCCATTATACTAGCAAACACTCAGTGTACCTAGTGGCATCCTAAACGTGGCTATTGTACTTTTGTCTATTCACACTATTGTAAACATATTTGCAGCACGTCTGCCTGCATTGCACAATGAAACTTTTTTAAACTAAGCCATTATACTAGCAAACACTCAGTGTACCTAGTGGCATCCTAAACGTGGCTATTGTACTTTTGTCTATTCACACTATTGTAAACATATTTGCAGCACGTCTGCCTGCATTGCACACTCCAACTTTTTTAAACTAAGCCATTATACTAGCAAACAGTCAGTGTACCTAGTGGCATCCTAAACGTGGCTATTGGACTTTTGTCTATTCACACTATTGTAAAGATATTTGCAGCACGTCTGCCTGCATTGCACACTCCAACTCATTTTAACTAAGCCATTATACTAGCAAACAGTCAGTGTACCTAGTGGCATCCTAAACGTGGCTATTGGACTTTTGTCTATTCACACTATTGTAAAGATATTTGCAGCACGTCTGCCTGCATTGCACACTCCACCTTTTTTTAACTCAGCCATTATACTAGCAAACACTCAGTGTACCTAGTGGCATCCTAAACGTGGCTATTGTACTTTTGTCTATTCACACTATTGTAAAGATATTTGCAGCACGTCTGCCTGCATTGCACACTCCAACTTTTTTAAACTAAACCATTTTACTAGCAAACACTCAGTGTACCTAGTGGCATCCTAAACGTGGCTATTGGACTTTGCTATAGTCCCACTAGTGCAAAGACATTTGCAGAGCACGTCTGCCTGCATTGCACACTCCACCTTTTTTTAACTCAGCCATTATACTAGCAAACACTCAGTGTACCTAGTGGCATCCTAAACGTGGCTATTGGACTTTGCTATAGTCCCACTAGTGCAAAGACATTTGCAGAGCACGTCTGCCTGCATTGCACACTCCAACTTTTTTAAACTAAGCCATTATACTAGCAAACAGTCAGTGTACCTAGTGGCATCCTAAACGTGGCTATTGTACTTTTGTCTATTCACACTATTGTAAACATATTTGCAGCACGTCTGCCTGCATTGCACACTCCAACTCTTTTTAACTAAGCCATTATACTAGCAAACAGTCAGTGTACCTAGTTGTATCCTAAACGTGGCTATTGTACTTTTGTCTATTCACACTAGTGCAAAGATATTTGCAGCACGTCTGCCTGCATTGCACACTCAAACTTTTTTAAACTAAGCCATTATACTAGCAAACACTCAGTGTACCTAGTGGCATCCTAAACGTGGCTATTGTACTTTTGTCTATTCACACTATTGTAAACATATTTGCAGCACGTCTGCCTGCATTGCACACTCCAACTTTTTTAAACAAAGCCATTATACTAGCAAACACTCAGTGTACCTAGTGGCATCCTAAACGTGGCTATTGTACTTTTGTCTATTCACACTATTGTAAACATATTTGCAGCACGTCTGCCTGCATTGCACACTGAAACTTTTTTAAACTAAGCCATTATACTAGCAAACAGTCAGTGTACCTAGTGGCATCCTAAACGTGGCTATTGGACTTTTGTCTATTTACACTATTGTAAAGATATTTGCAGCACGTCTGCCTGCATTGCACACTCCAACTCATTTTAACTAAGCCATTATACTAGCAAACAGTCAGTGTACCTAGTGGCATCCTAAACGTGGCTATTGGACTTTTGTCTATTCACACTATTGTAAAGATATTTGCAGCACGTCTGCCTGCATTGCACACTCCACCTTTTTTTAACTCAGCCATTATACTAGCAAACACTCAGTGTACCTAGTGGCATCCTAAACGTGGCTATTGTACTTTTGTCTATTCACACTATTGTAAAGATATTTGCAGCACGTCTGCCTGCATTGCACACTCCAACTTTTTTAAACTAAGCCATTTTACTAGCAAACACTCAGTGTACCTAGTGGCATCCTAAACGTGGCTATTGGACTTTGCTATAGTCCCACTAGTGCAAAGACATTTGCAGAGCACGTCTGCCTGCATTGCACACTCCAACTTTTTTAAACTAAGCCATTATACTAGCAAACAGTCAGTGTACCTAGTGGCATCCTAAACGTGGCTATTGTACTTTTGTCTATTCACACTATTGTAAACATATTTGCAGCACGTCTGCCTGCATTGCACACTCCAACTCTTTTTAACTAAGCCATTATACTAGCAAACAGTCAGTGTACCTAGTTGTATCCTAAACGTGGCTATTGTACTTTTGTCTATTCACACTAGTGCAAAGATATTTGCAGCACGTCTGCCTGCATTGCACACTCAAACTTTTTTAAACTAAGCCATTATACTAGCAAACACTCAGTGTACCTAGTGGCATCCTAAACGTGGCTATTGTACTTTTGTCTATTCACACTATTGTAAACATATTTGCAGCACGTCTGCCTGCATTGCACACTCCAACTTTTTTAAACAAAGCCATTATACTAGCAAACACTCAGTGTACCTAGTGGCATCCTAAACGTGGCTATTGTACTTTTGTCTATTCACACTATTGTAAACATATTTGCAGCACGTCTGCCTGCATTGCACACTGAAACTTTTTTAAACTAAGCCATTATACTAGCAAACACTCAGTGTACCTAGTGGCATCCTAAACGTGGCTATTGTACTTTTGTCTATTCACACTATTGTAAAGATATTTGCAGCACGTCTGCCTGCATTGCACACTCAAACTTTTTTAAACTAAGCCATTATACTAGCAAACACTCAGTGTACCTAGTGGCATCCTAAACGTGGCTATTGTACTTTTGTCTATTCACACTATTGTAAACATATTTGCAGCACGTCTGCCTGCATTGCACACTCCACCTTTTTTTAACTAAGCCATTATACTAGCAAACACTCAGTGTACCTAGTGGCATCCTAAACGTGGCTATTGTACTTTTGTCTATTCACACTATTGTAAACATATTTGCAGCACGTCTGCCTGCATTGCACAATGAAACTTTTTTAAACTAAGCCATTATACTAGCAAACACTCAGTGTACCTAGTGGCATCCTAAACGTGGCTATTGTACTTTTGTCTATTCACACTATTGTAAACATATTTGCAGCACGTCTGCCTGCATTGCACACTCCAACTTTTTTAAACTAAGCTATTATACTAGCAAAAAGTCAGTGTACCTAGTGGCATCCTAAACGTGGCTATTGGACTTTTGTCTATTCACACTATTGTAAAGATATTTGCAGCACGTCTGCCTGCATTGCACACTCCAACTCATTTTAACTAAGCCATTATACTAGCAAACAGTCAGTGTACCTAGTGGCATCCTAAACGTGGCTATTGGACTTTTGTCTATTCACACTATTGTAAAGATATTTGCAGCACGTCTGCCTGCATTGCACACTCCACCTTTTTTTAACTCAGCCATTATACTAGCAAACACTCAGTGTACCTAGTGGCATCCTAAACGTGGCTATTGTACTTTTGTCTATTCACACTATTGTAAAGATATTTGCAGCACGTCTGCCTGCATTGCACACTCCAACTTTTTTAAACTAAACCATTTTACTAGCAAACACTCAGTGTACCTAGTGGCATCCTAAACGTGGCTATTGGACTTTGCTATAGTCCCACTAGTGCAAAGACATTTGCAGAGCACGTCTGCCTGCATTGCACACTCCAACTTTTTTAAACTAAGCCATTATACTAGCAAACAGTCAGTGTACCTAGTTGTATCCTAAACGTGGCTATTGTACTTTTGTCTATTCACACTAGTGCAAAGATATTTGCAGCACGTCTGCCTGCATTGCACACTCCAACTTTTTTAAACAAAGCCATTATACTAGCAAACAGTCAGTGTACCTAGTTGTATCCTAAACGTGGCTATTGTACTTTTGTCTATTCACACTAGTGCAAAGATATTTGCAGCACGTCTGCCTGCATTGCACACTCCAACTTTTTTAAACAAAGCCATTATACTAGCAAACACTCAGTGTACCTAGTGGCATCCTAAACGTGGCTATTGTACTTTTGTCTATTCACACTATTGTAAACATATTTGCAGCACGTCTGCCTGCATTGCACACCCCAACTTTTTTAAACAAAGCCATTATACTAGCAAACACTCAGTGTACCTAGTGGCATCCTAAACGTGGCTATTGTACTTTTGTCTATTCACACTATTGTAAACATATTTGCAGCACGTCTGCCTGCATTGCACAATGAAACTTTTTTAAACTAAGCCATTATACTATGTGAGGTAGCGCGGTCGGCTGCGCAGCAGAAGACACGGGATCCAGGCATTAAGTTTCACAGCACACGGTGTTTAATGTCCAAACAAAAATCCACAGCAATATACATGTCTCTCCAGCAGAGACTCAGGGAGTTGTGATCACTCCCTCACACCCAGCACACCTGCCCCTCGTTCCTGTTTTCATTTAACCCTTCCTTCAGCCTGTAGGGAAACAGCATTAACCCTAGAGTGGATTTACTTTCTATCATGGAGTGAGCACAACCGGGGCGAGACATACCGGCCGTCATAGATAACCCCGGTCACAGTCTCACATACCCCCCCCCTCAGTTCAAGCGAGCGGGGTTGAACTCCTGCCAGCAAACACGGGCCGCGGGACAAGGCATCGGCGTTGCCCTGCAACCTACCGGCCCGGTGTTCAACCGTAAACCGGAAGTTCTGCAGAGAAAGGAACCACCGGGTAACCCGGGCATTCCGTTCCTTGGCGGACCTCATCCAGACCAGTGGAGAGTGATCCGTCACCAAGCGAAACTGCCGTCCCAGCAGGTAATAGCGTAGGGACTCCAAGGCCCACTTGATCGCCAGGCACTCCTTCTCCACTACGCTATAATTCCGCTCGGGAGGGGTGAGCTTCCTACTTAAGAAGGTGACGGGGTGTTCCTCCCCCTGAACCACCTGAGACAGCACTGCCCCCAGGCCGACCTCTGAGGCGTCAGTCTGTACTATGAACTCCTTCCGGAAATCAGGGTGTACGAGAACGGGCTGTCCGCACAGGACCCCCTTCAGGGCCCGGAAGGAGTCCTCGGCCTGCGGAGTCCAGCGTACCATGACGGACTTCTTGCCTTTGAGAAGGTCCGTCAAGGGGGCTGATAGTCCCGCAAAATCCTTTACAAACCTCCTGTAGTACCCCACGATACCCAGGAAGGCCCTAACCTGCTTCGTGGTCAGGGGTCTAGGCCACTTCTGGATCGCCTCAACCTTGTTAATTTGGGGCTTAATCACTCCTTGGCCTATCACGTAGCCCAAGTAGCGGGCTTCCGTGAGTCCCAACGCACATTTCTTGGGATTGGCTGTCAATCCGGCTGTTCGAAGCGCGTCCACCACCGCTTGTACCTGTTCCAAGTGGGTCTGCCAATCGGAGCTGTAAATAATGATGTCATCAAGGTACGCTGATGCATACGCCTGGTGGGGTTCCAGCACCAAGTCCATCAACCTCTGGAACGTGGCCGGAGCGCCATGTAACCCAAAAGGCAAGACAACATAGTGGAAGAGACCCTCCGGCGTAACAAAAGCGGTTTTCTCCTTGGCGGACTCCGTCAGTGGCACCTGCCAGTACCCCTTGGTCAGGTCGAGCGTGGTGAAATATTGCGCCTGTCCCAGCCTATCAATCAGCTCATCCACCCGGGGCATGGGGTAGAGATCGAACTTGGATATTTCGTTCAATCTCCGGAAGTCATTGCAGAACCTTAAGGAGCCATCGGGTTTTGGTATTAGGACAATGGGACTAGCCCATTCACTCCGGGATTTTTCGATGACCCCCAGGCGTAGCATTGTCTTCACTTCTTCTGATATGGCTTGTCTTCGAGCCTCCGGCACGCGGTATGACTTCAGGCGTACCTTCAGGTGGGGCTCGGTGACAATGTCATGTCGTATCAGACTGGTCCTACCCGGCAACTCGGAGAAGACATCGGGGTTCTGCTGAACCAGCCGTCTGGCCTCTCGCCTCTGTTGCTTGGTGAGGGCTTCTCCGATCCTTACTTCCGGTTCGTCCTCTCCGGAGGTCGCTGAAGCCGGGAGTGAACGACCCGAAGAGGAGGGAGATGGGGGAAACTCAACCATCAGGCTTTCCCGTTCCTGCCACGGTTTTAATAGGTTGACATGGTATATTTGTTCAGGTTTCCGCCTACCGGGCTGCAATACTTTATAGTTGACCACCCCGACTTTTTCCTTTATCTCGTAGGGGCCTTGCCACTGAGCCAGGAATTTACTCTCCGCCGTGGGGATTAATACCAACACCCGATCCCCGGGTTTAAAGGTCCGCACGGTGGCTTGTCTATTATAGCGGCCGCTTTGCGCGGCCTGAGCCTCCTGTAAATGCTCCTTCACAATTGGCATGACCGCGCTTATGCGGTTCTGCATTCCTAAAATGTGTTCAATCACACTTTTATGGGGGGTGGGCTCTTGCTCCCATGTTTCCTTTGCCAGGTCCAACAATCCCCGAGGATGTCGCCCGTATAACAATTCAAAAGGCGAAAACCCCGTGGATGCCTGTGGCACCTCTCGGATGGCAAACATCAAATAGGGAAGCATCATATCCCAGTCCTTCCCGTCTTTGGAGATCACCCTTTTTAGCATGGTTTTCAGGGTTTTATTGAATCGTTCTACTAACCCATCCGTCTGAGGATGATACACAGACGTACGCAACTGCTTGATCTGGAGTAGCCGGCATAGTTCTTTGGTCACTTTAGACATGAATGGGGTCCCCTGATCCGTAAGGATCTCCTTGGGCAACCCCACCCGGCAGAACACAGAAAACAACTCCCGAGCTATAAGCTTTGCCGCAGTATGTCTGAGAGGTATCGCCTCTGGATACCGAGTGGCATAGTCAACGATCACTAGGATGTGTTGGTGCCCTCGAGCAGACTTTACGAGGGGCCCCACCAGATCCATCCCTATCCGTTCAAAAGGGACTTCTATAATGGGTAACGGCACCAACGGACTGCGAAAGTGGACCAGTGGTGCGGTAAGCTGACACTCCGGGCAGGTTTCGCAGAACCGTTTTACCTCCCCAAAGACCCCGGGCCAATAGAACCTTTGCAATATTCGCTCCTGCGTTTTCTTGACCCCTAGGTGGCCACTCATCAGATGTTTATGAGCCAAGTCGAGGACCCGCCGGCGATACGGCTGGGGCACCACCAACTGCTCCACCCCCACGCCCCGTATTTCATCTACCCGGTAGAGTAAATCCTGTTTAAGAGCGAAATGGGGGTACCTTACCTGGGCACCGGGCAGCTGGGCCACCCCGTCAATTACTAACACCCTATTCCGGGCATGTATTAACGTAGGGTCCTGGAGTTGGGCTGTCCCAAACGCATCCGGGGATGCCTCCAAGTCCGGGATGGGCTCGACCGTCTCAGCCTCTCCTGCCAATACCTCTAGGGGCGACCTATCGGGTTCACATTCTGTCCCTATCATGGGGACCCCTACGGCAGGTGTCCCGGATTCAGGATTGTAGGGCTCAGGCCCCGGACTGACCAATATCGGAGGGGATCTAGGGGTTCCCTTCCATAAAGTCCAAAAATAGGGCAGATCCCGTCCTAGGATCACGTCATAAGGAAGAGTGTTAAGCAGTCCCACCTCATGTTGCACCTGACCGCAAGGTGCTGTGATGGTGACAATCCCCGTGGGATAGTCTCGGCGGTCCCCATGTATGCAAACCACCCCCACGGTACGTCCTGTGGCCTTTACTTTAGCCCTCAAGGTGGATCGCACAAGGGTCACTAAGCTTCCGGAATCCAACAATCCTGTAACCGGACATCCATTCACCTGTATTTGGCACAAGTGGGGCTCAGTCTCTGGGGGAACCAGGTCAGCGGTACACACCACCTGAGCATACATTGAACCCCGCCGGGTAACCCCACAATCCATGGGCTCCGTGGTCAGGGGACACTGGGCTTCCATATGTCCCACCCGCTGGCACCGCCAACATCTAATAGGGAAGGAAACCCCCTTGACAAGTTGTCGTTTAGGGTACATGGCCTTCCGGACCTCAGGAACGGCGGGCGCGGCCTCAGCCAGGATGGTAGCGGACTCCTGTACCGGTGTCGGCGGTGGGTCCTTGGCCCTAGGCTTGGAGGGGCCGGACCGACGGGCGGTACGCAAAGTCTCAGTGTCCCGTATCAAGTCCTGCGTAGCCACATGCCGCTCTACCAGGGACACTAATTGGTCCAGGGTACTCGGGTCACCCTGTCCTACCCACCGTTGAACGGTGACGGGTAAAGTGCACACAAAACGATCCACTACTACCCTTTCCACCATTTGCGCCGGGCTCAGAGTGTCAGGCTGCAACCACTTTTTTACAAGATGTAATAAGTCATAGGCCTGGGAGCGTACGGGTTTGGCTTCCTCATAGAACCACCGATTTACCCGCTGAGCCCGTACATAGGTATTCACCCCCAACCGAGCCAGTATTTCGGCTTTCAGGGTCACATAGTCAATGGCGTCCTCGGTACCGAGGTCCAGGTACGCTTTTTGGGGTTCCCCCGTCAGATAGGGCGACAATACCTCAGCCCACTGGGGGGTCGGCAGCTTTTCCCGCTCGGCCACCCGCTCAAACACTGCCAGGAACGCTTCCACATCATCCCCCGGGGTCATCTTTTGCAACGCTTGTCTCACCGCTTTCCGGACGCTGCCGTCGTCACCCGGTCCCGGGGTTGTTGCTGCCGGTCCGGCACGGATTGACTTGGCCAGGAGAACCATCTGTTCTTGGTGCCTTTTTTCCTGCAATTTCAAGGATTGCTGGTGCTGTTGCTGCTGTTGCTCCAACGTCCGGAGCAGGTGGGTATTCACCTGTTGTTGCTGTGCATTAGCCTCTTGTTGTTGTGCATTAGCCTGCTGCTGCTGTGCATTAGCCTGCGCCAAATGCCTTAGTATGTCCTCCATGGCGTCGCTGGGTTTGGGCCGTAGTATAGCTGCTTGAATCCAGGACATGTGCTACCGGATCACCAGAAAAGGAAGTACACCTCACCGGGCTGGCATGCCCGCCGATTCTCCACCATATGTGAGGTAGCGCGGTCGGCTGCGCAGCAGAAGACACGGGATCCAGGCATTAAGTTTCACAGCACACGGTGTTTAATGTCCAAACAAAAATCCACAGCAATATACATGTCTCTCCAGCAGAGACTCAGGGAGTTGTGATCACTCCCTCACACCCAGCACACCTGCCCCATGTTCCTGTTTCCATTTAACCCTTCCTTCAGCCTGTAGGGAAACAGCATTAACCCTAGAGTGGATTTACTTTCTATCATGGAGTGAGCACAACCGGGGCGAGACATACCGGCCGTCATAGATAACCCCGGTCACAGTCTCACAACTAGCAAACACTCAGTGTACCTAATGGCATCCTAAACGTGGCTATTGTACTTTTGTCTATTCACACTATTGTAAACATATTTGCAGCACGTCTGCCTGCATTGCACACTCCAACTTTTTTAAACTAAGCCATTATACTAGCAAACAGTCAGTGTACCTAGTGGCATCCTAAACGTGGCTATTGGACTTTTGTCTATTCACACTATTGTAAAGATATTTGCAGCACGTCTGCCTGCATTGCACACTCCAACTCATTTTAACTAAGCCATTATACTAGCAAACAGTCAGTGTACCTAGTGGCATCCTAAACGTGGCTATTGGACTTTTGTCTATTCACACTATTGTAAAGATATTTGCAGCACGTCTGCCTGCATTGCACACTCCACCTTTTTTTAACTCAGCCATTATACTAGCAAACACTCAGTGTACCTAGTGGCATCCTAAACGTGGCTATTGTACTTTTGTCTATTCACACTATTGTAAAGATATTTGCAGCACGTCTGCCTGCATTGCACACTCCAACTTTTTTAAACTAAGCCATTTTACTAGCAAACACTCAGTGTACCTAGTGGCATCCTAAACGTGGCTATTGGACTTTGCTATAGTCCCACTAGTGCAAAGACATTTGCAGAGCACGTCTGCCTGCATTGCACACTCCAACTTTTTTAAACTAAGCCATTATACTAGCAAACAGTCAGTGTACCTAGTGGCATCCTAAACGTGGCTATTGTACTTTTGTGTATTCACACTATTGTAAACATATTTGCAGCACGTCTGCCTGCATTGCACACTCAAACTTTTTTAAACTAAGCCATTATACTAGCAAACACTCAGTGTACCTAGTGGCATCCTAAACGTGGCTATTGTACTTTTGTCTATTCACACTATTGTAAACATATTTGCAGCACGTCTGCCTGCATTGCACACTCCAACTTTTTTAAACTAAGCCATTATACTAGCAAACAGTCAGTGTACCTAGTGACATCCTAAACGTGGCTATTGGACTTTTGTCTATTCACACTATTGTAAAGATATTTGCAGCACGTCTGCCTGCATTGCACACTCAAACTTTTTTAAACTAAGCCATTTTACTAGCAAACACTCAGTGTACCTAGTGGCATCCTAAACGTGGCTATTGGACTTTGCTATAGTCCCACTAGTGCAAAGACATTTGCAGAGCACGTCTGCCTGCATTGCACACTCCAACTTTTTTAAACTAAGCCATTATACTAGCAAACAGTCAGTGTACCTAGTGGCATCCTAAACGTGGCTATTGTACTTTTGTCTATTCACACTATTGTAAACATATTTGCAGCACGTCTGAGTGCATTGCACACTCCAACTTTTTTAAACAAAGCCATTATACTAGCAAACACTCAGTGTACCTAGTGGCATCCTAAACGTGGCTATTGTACTTTTGTCTATTCACACTATTGTAAAGATATTTGCAGCACGTCTGCCTGCATTGCACACTCAAACTTTTTTAAACTAAGCCATTATACTAGCAAACACTCAGTGTACCTAGTGGCATCCTAAACGTGGCTATTGTGCTTTTGTCTATTCACAATATTGTAAACATATTTGCAGCACGTCTGCCTGCATTGCACACTCAAACTTTTTTAAACTAAGCCAATTATACTAGCAAACACTCAGTGTACCTAGTGGCATCCTAAACGTGGCTATTGTACTTTTGTCTATTCACACTATTGTAAAGATATTTGCAGCACGTCTGCCTGCATTGCACACTCAAACTTTTTTAAACTAAGCCAATTATACTAGCAAACACTCAGTGTACCTAGTGGCATCCTAAACGTGGCTATTGTACTTTTGTCTATTCACACTATTGTAAACATATTTGCAGCACGTCTTCCTGCATTGCACACTCCAACTTTTTTAAACTAAGCCATTATACTAGCAAACACTCAGTGTACCTAGTGGCATCCTAAACGTGGCTATTGTACTTTTGTCTATTCACACTATTGTAAAGATATTTGCAGCACGTCTGCCTGCATTGCACACTCAAACTTTTTTCAACTAAGCCATTATACTAGCAAACACTCAGTGTACCTAGTGGCATCCTAAACGTAGCTATTGTACTTTTGTCTATTCACACTATTGTAAACATATTTGCAGCACGTCTGCCTGCATTGCACACTCCAACTTTTTTAAACTAAGCCATTATACTAGCAAACAGTCAGTGTACCTAGTGGCATCCTAAACATGGCTATTGGACTTTTGTCTATTCACACTATTGTAAACATATTTGCAGCACGTCTGCCTGCATTGCACACTCAAACTTTTTTAAACTAAGCCATTTTACTAGCAAACACTCAGTGTACCTAGTGGCATCCTAAACGTGGCTATTGGACTTTGCTATAGTCCCACTAGTGCAAAGACATTTGCAGAGCACGTCTGCCTGCATTGCACACTCCAACTTTTTTAAACTAAGCCATTATACTAGCAAACAGTCAGTGTACCTAGTGGCATCCTAAACGTGGCTATTGTACTTTTGTCTATTCACACTATTGTAAACATATTTGCAGCACGTCTGAGTGCATTGCACACTCCAACTTTTTTAAACAAAGCCATTATACTAGCAAACACTCAGTGTACCTAGTGGCATCCTAAACGTGGCTATTGTACTTTTGTCTATTCACACTATTGTAAAGATATTTGCAGCACGTCTGCCTGCATTGCACACTCAAACTTTTTTAAACTAAGCCATTATACTAGCAAACACTCAGTGTACCTAGTGGCATCCTAAACGTGGCTATTGTGCTTTTGTCTATTCACAATATTGTAAACATATTTGCAGCACGTCTGCCTGCATTGCACACTCAAACTTTTTTAAACTAAGCCAATTATACTAGCAAACACTCAGTGTACCTAGTGGCATCCTAAACGTGGCTATTGTACTTTTGTCTATTCACACTATTGTAAAGATATTTGCAGCACGTCTGCCTGCATTGCACACTCAAACTTTTTTAAACTAAGCCAATTATACTAGCAAACACTCAGTGTACCTAGTGGCATCCTAAACGTGGCTATTGTACTTTTGTCTATTCACACTATTGTAAACATATTTGCAGCACGTCTTCCTGCATTGCACACTCCAACTTTTTTAAACTAAGCCATTATACTAGCAAACACTCAGTGTACCTAGTGGCATCCTAAACGTGGCTATTGTACTTTTGTCTATTCACACTACTGCAAATCTATGTGCAGCACCTCTGCATGACACCCTCCTGCTCTGTTTTTAATAAGCTATAATGATAGCACAAAATAGTGCCATTTAGTGGCATCAAAGAACTGGCTGTTGTATTCCATTAGTGCCCCACTGGTCACAAGCTATTTCTAGCACCTCTACATGACACCCTCATGCACATTTTGCTACGCTAATGTTATAGCAAACTCATGGAATTCATTGCTGCATTTCATAATTCGGAGGGATAGAAAGTCAGGCTTCCTTTAGCTTTTCCTTCTGTTCATAGACAGCATCTCCAAGAGCAATTTCCCCTCCACGTCTAAGTGTGGAGAGGCAGCTAGTGCGCATGCGTGTGCCGATGTACCCCAGCTGCAGCATAATTACAGTGTTTCGCCTAGTGAGTATGCTCAGCCTGACTGTGTTATTCCTGACGCTAAGTCTTCTTTTCGGGATACAGCGCATGCTCCCACACTAAGTGTGAAAAGCCTCTTTGCACAGGTGCTTGCATTCCGTGCCGGGTCTAAGTCCTGTTTTGTGCCTAGACACCATGCTAAAGCTGATAGTCTTTTTTCAGAGACTGTATTTCATGCTACTGAGCATGCTCAGGCACTTCCTGCATCAGAGACTAGGTCCGGTAATGAACTCTTTGGCCCTGGCCCTGATGTGGGGGTCCCATATAGACCACAGGGCATCAGGTGTCCTCCCAAATGGCTTGCAGAGGCCCACACCTATGACTTGTCACCGATGTCATTGATGGTCAGACGATGACTGGTGAGGTGTTTGGGTCATGGCAGCCATGAGGTCATCATTGAAGTTGCGGTTCCAAATAGGACGCTAGTTATGCCACTCATGACGTGTCACTCTACTTTTGTCTCCAGGAGGTGCATTGTGATTCACCCTGGTTTTGGGCGGATCCAGGTTATAAAAGGGGCTGGAGCCAACAAGGAGGTGCGCAGTCTTCTATTATGCTCCGAAAGAGCACACCTCCATGTGTTGAACCCATTGCGGCTTTAGGCCAGAGGTAGGCAGGGATAGGGTGTCGATGCAGGCCACCACCACAGTTGGTAACGCAGAACGGTTAAGACCAGCTCCTGTCCTACCAGTCCTGCTTGTGCAGCCCAGTGGCATTAACAGGCCTGCTGCTGCTGATGCGCCTGCTGTCCACAGGTGTGCCCCTACGCACACGGTCAGCGTACTCAATGGCCCCTGTGTTGTTAACAGGGAGTTCCTGGGCTGGGTGGGCATGTGGACCCTGTGACGCTAACAGGGCTCACAGTCTCCAGATCCGAATGGCGTCTAACTCGGTTCAGGCTACTATTAGTTTCATAGCCACACAGCTCTGTATCCTCCACCAAACCTTCCAGTTGCCAACCTCTCCTTTTCCAACTGGGAGCACGGTGGACACTGACTGCTGATGGGGATATATACCTTTCTCTTTCTTTTCTTATTAATTTTCGTTATATAGCGGTCACAGATTATATACCACTTTATCCAAATCTGCCAGTCCCACTGTAACAGATGGTGTTTCTTCAGCAAATGTTACAGTTGCTTAACCACCAAATCCACGGACCAAAACTTTTTTCCCCTTTCCAACACACCTGTTCCCCTTTCCAACAGCATCTGTCCTTTTTCAACTCATTTTGGGATATGACCAAAAGTGCAACTGTGCAGGGACACCGTACTCAACGCCATCTCAGCACAGCAGCCATCCCTCGGTCCCTCCGATGTGGACAAGTAAAAGACCATTTCCTCCTATCCATGACAAAGCGTTGAGATTCACTCTGTGCAGCACTGGTGTTTAGTGGAAAAGTAGATCTAAGATTGCGTACCCCATTCTGCAGATACTCCTGTATACGTGCGTCCATTTCTATGGCAGGAATTAGTTCGCCAAATTTTGTCTTGTACCGGGGATCTAACAGTGTGGCAACCCAGTATTCAGGATTACTTCAAATTCATACAATCCGAGGGTCATGTAGGTAGTGCAGCAAGAAGGCGCTCATGTGTCTTGTGCATCCAGGAGGACCAAGTCCTTGGTGTGTTGGTGGCAGAGAGGTGAGAATCGTGCATCCTTCCTCTGCCCTCTCCCCACAACCTCGCACAACCGAAATGTGAGCAAGCTCTCACTCATCTGCTGAGTCTTCCATGCCCATCGCCAGTTCGTCCTCCATTTCTTCATGGGCTCCTGCACTTTCATCAACACTTTTTGCTGATACTATGCGCCCTTGTTAATCCCTCTCCCTCACCATGAATGCCGCATAGGTGCCGCTGACCATCTGGACCTCGTAGATCTTGTTATCCCTTCCGCATATGACTCCTCCTGTACTTCCTCCCCTTCCTCTTGTCCCAACACCTGACTCCGAATAATAATTACAGTGTGCTCCATCATGTAGATGACCAGAATTGTCACGCTGAGAATGACATTGCCAGTGCTAAACATCTTCGTCGACATTTGTGAACTGTGTAGCAGGGTGCATAGGTCCTTGATCTGACACCACTCCAGCAGCGTGATCTGCACCACCTCTTGATCAAGTTATCCCAGGCTATATGTCATACCGTATTTCAGCAGGGCTCTGCGGTGCTGCCACACACGCTGCAACATGTGCAGATTCCAATTCCTGCGTGTCGGAACATCGCATTTCCGGCGTTTAACTGCCAGACCCTAAGACTTCCAGAGTGATGAAAGTTGTTGAGCTGCTGTGTGCGCACGATGGAAGTGAGCACATAGCAAGCGTGCCCGCTGCACAAGTCCATGTAGGCCGTGATGGTGTTTTAAAAATTGCTGGAGAATTCGGTTCAACACGTGAGCCATACAAGGCACGTGTGTCACATTGCCCTGAGGATGGCCCGCAGCCAGGTTTGCATCATTGCCGCACACGGCTGTTAAGTCACCAACGGAGTCCGCTCCGTCAATTTGTACTCCGGTCGCCAGGTGACAACGTGTTCCTTTCATGAATAGTGCTGATGATGGGAGAGTAGTCGATGCCAGCGGCGCAGGTGGACGCAGGTTATGCTTACCCACTGGGCTGCATTACCTTGACAGATGCAGAATCTCTGGCTGAATGTAGCTGGTGGGTATCTCACAGATGAAATACCATCATTCAGCTACAACCAATGGGAAGACACCACACCCTTTTTTATGCCCATCCTGTCTGCAGACCACTGCCAGCCATAGCTATGAACCTCTGGTTAATTTTACCCCCAGTTCAGTTTTATGATTTTGTGTGCTTGTTACCTGACTACTTTTCCTGCTTGCTGTTTATGTACCTTGTTGGCCGATCCGCATTTCACCTCTGCTTGTTTTCTGATTAAGTCCTGGCCGTCCCATTCTGTTCCTGTTCCTCAATTAATGTTTTGACCCTGCCTGACTACTATTCTCTGGAATAGCGGTGTGACTCACATTTCCCATACATTTCAAAGTAAAACTTTGACCGCCTGATGGCATTGAGCTCTGCTGCCAGCATAGTAAGGAGGTGTGTGGTAGTCCTTGTGCGCAGTTGCAAGGAAGGGTGGCCTGACCACACAGGGTTTGCGCCAAGGTGGAGGACCCACACGAGGTTGAAGAGGCAGAAGCAGTGTATTAACTTCTACATACAGAAGAAGGATTGAAACAACTCGTGGGGACGGCAAGACTTGTACAGCAGACCCTTCTCCATCTCTCACCATAGTTTGCCAGTGCCCAGTCAGTGACATGTAATGACCCTGTCTATGCTTACTGGTCCAAGTATCTGTGTTGAAATGCACCCTGTCGCACACAGATTTTCTCAAGGAAGTGGTGATGTTGTGTGCGACATGCTGGTGTAGCGCGGGCATGCTTTTCTTGGAGAAGCAGTGGTGATTGGGCATCTGGTACTGGGGCACAGCGACAGACATAAGGTCTCTAAAATCCTGTGTGTCCACTAGGCGGAAAGGCAGCATTTCGGTAGCCAACAGCTTACAGAGGGATAGAGTCAACCACTTAGCTTTGTCATGGGTCGCAGGAAGTGGCCTTTTATTTGACCACATCTGAGGGACAGAGATCTGGCTGCTGTCTGTAGACGGTGTTGAGTAGGGTGTCCCTGGAAAAATGCAGGTTTGTGAGGAAAGTGCAGGCGGAGACATGATGTTGCCTTCATCTTGCCTTCAGATCTGTTCATCTTGTATCATTTTTAAAAAACACAGCAAGCAAGGGTTACTCCAAGCGGAGTCTCCCTTTTTTTCCAAAAATTGGGCACACAGACACCCCATCAGTGGCAGCACTTGTGCCCTAGTTGCAAACAGGATGTTTTGATTTGCATCAAGCACATTCAAAAATACGCCATAATTAACCGTCCCCAGCATGACACCGGGGTAGGTAGATAAAGTCTTTGCTGAACCATGACTTGGTCATCTTGGCTCCTTTTAAAAACAATGTAAGCAAGGGTTACTCCAAGCGGAGCCTCCCTTTTTTCCAAAAATTGTGCCCCACACACACCCACCCATTCAGTGGCAGCAGTTGTGCCATAGTTGTACACTTCACAGCTAGATTTGCATCAAGCACATTCCAAATCCACAAGCATTTACTCTCCCCAGGATGACACAGGGGTTGTAAATTCCTTCTGGATCCATGACTTGTTAATTTTGATGAACGTCAGTCTGTCCACATTGTCACTGGACAGACGCGTGCGCTTATCTGTCAGCACACACCCAGCAGCACTGAAGACACGTTCAGAGACAACGCTGGCAGCTGGACACGACAAAATCTCCAAGGCGTAACTGGATAGCTCTGGCCATTTTTCTAGATTTGAAGCCCAAAATGAGCAAGGCTCTATTTGCAAAGTCATGGCATCGATGTTCATTTGTAGATACTCCTGTATCATCCTCTCCAGCCGTTGACTATGTGTCAGACTTGTTGTCTCTGGTGGCCTTGCAAAGGAGGGTCTAAAAAAATTATGAAAAGATTCCATTAAATTGCTGTTACCAGCACCAGATACGGTCCTACTGGTACGTGTAGACTGTTGAAGATGACGAGACCGTCCCATGTTTGTCAAGTTACAACTGGGAGATTCACTCCCTGCACCTGCACGGTTGTTTGGTGGAAAAGCGGATCTAAGATCGAGTAACAGCTTCTGCTGATACTCCTGCATAAGTGCGTCCCTTTCTATGGCTGGAATTATGTCACAAAATTTGGACTTGTACCGGGGATCTATTAGTGTGGCAAGCCAGTAGTCATCATCACTTCTAATTTTGACAATACGAGGGTCATGTTGGAGGTAGTGCAACAAGAAGGCACTCATGTGTCTTGCGCAGCCATGCGGACCAAGTCCACGCTGTGTTTGTGGCATAGAGGTGCTAACCGTTCTTTCTTCCTCTGACATCTCCCCCCAACCTCTTTCAACTGAAATTTGACCAAGGTCCCCCTCATCTGCTGAGTCTTCCATGTCCATGGACAGTTCGTCCTCCATATCTTCATGTCCTCCTGCACCTTCCTCAACATCTCGCCTGCTACCATGCGCCCTTGTTGATCCCTGTCCCCCATGGTCCCATGCCTGGCGCCTTGGTGATGATGAACGTCTGGACCTTGGTGATGTTGTTGTGTCTTGCGCATATGAATCCTCCTGTAGTTCCTCCCCTTCCTGTTGTCCCACCCCCTGACTCCGAATAGTGTTTAGCGTGTGCTCCAGCATGTAAATGACTGGAATCGTCATGCTGATAATGGCATTGTCAGCGCTAAACATATTCGTCGCCATGTCGAAACTGTGCAGAAGGGTGCATAGGTCCTTGATCTGAGACCACTCTAGCAGTGTAATCTGCCCCACCTCTGCATCTCATTGGCCTAGGCTATACGTCATGACGTAATGCACCAGGGCTCGGTGGTGCTGTCTCTGTATCATGTGGAGAGTCGAATTCCAGCGTGTCGATACATCGCATTTCAGGTGATGAACCGGCAGGCTGAAAGACTTCTGGAGCAATGCAAGTCAAGTCAGCTGCGGCGTTTAAACGGCAGAAGTGAGCAGAGAGTGACCATGCCCTGTGCAGAAGCCCATCTAGGCCGTGATAGTGGGTTAAAATTGCTGGACAACAAGGTTAAACACGTGAGCCATACAAGGCACATGTGCCAGCTTGCCCAGGCGAAGGGCCGCACCCAGGTTTGCAGCATTGTCGCACACGGCCTTACCAGGCTGCAGGTTGAGTGGAGACAACCATTTATTAAACTCGGACCGCAGAGCTGACCACAACTCCTCAGCTGTGTGACTCTTATTCCCAAGACATGTCAAGCTAAAGACCGCCTGATGCCGTTGCGCTCTGCTGCCAGCATAGTAATGAGGGTTGCGTGATTCCTTCTGCGCAGTGAGAACGCTGGTGGCCTGACCAGGCAGGCTTGGGGCGGAGGTGGAGGACCCAGATGAGGTGGAGGATGCAGAAGCAGTGGCGGAACTTGGACAGACAGAGGATTGACACACAAGTCGTGGGGACGGCAAGACTTGTGCAGCAGACCCTTCACCATCTATCACCATAGTTACCCAGTGGCCAGTCAGCGACATGTAACGTCCCTGTCCATGCTTACTGGTCCAAGTATCGGTGGTGAAATGCACCCGTTCACACACAGAGTTTCTCAAGGAAGCGGTGATGTTGTGTGCGACATGCTGGTGTAGCGCGGGCACACCTTTCTTAGAGAAGTAGTGGCGACTAGGCATCTGGTACTGGGGCACAGCGACAGACATAAGGTCTCTAAAATCCTGTGTGTCCACTAGGCGGAAAGGCAGCATTTCGGTAGCCAACAGCTTACAGAGGGATAGAGTCAACCTCTTCCTCTTAGCTTTGTCATGGGTCGCAGGAAGTGGCCTTTTATTTGACCACATCTGAGGGACAGAGATCTGGCTGCTGTGTGTAGACGGTGTTGAGTAGGGTGTCCCTGGAAAAATGCAGGTTTGTGAGTAAAGTGCAGGCGGAGACATGATGTTGCCTTCATCCAACGTTGGTGCTATCGATGTTTGAGAGAGCTGTACACAATCACTTGTTTCCCCTTCCAGACCAACTGACGACCTACCAAGCAAACTGCCTGTTGCGGTTACAGTGGTGGAAGTTGTGGGTGGAAAAACAGGTGTGACAGCTGTCCCCACAGTCCTAGAAGATGACGAGCGCGCGGATGCACTGGAAGGGGCAGGCGGTGGATGGTTGGCTCCGCTAGGCCGCATTGCAGCACGGTGAGCTTCCCACCAGGCCATATGATATTTATTCATGTGACGATTCATGGAAGAAGTTGTCAAACTGCTGAGGTTTTGACCTCTACTAAGATAACCATGCCAAATGTTACAGATCACATAATTTGGGCGATCTTTTTTTATGTCAAAAAAGGACCAGGCTAGGCAAGGCTTAGAGGCCATGCGACCTGTTGATCCACCCCGAAAAATGCTCAGAGGCAGAGTGGTGGCTGAGGAGACAGTTGTAGACGTGCTACCAGTGCTCCGACTGTGTCCAGGAAGGCGCGAGGTTACTTCATCATCGGTTGCATCCTCCTCCACCGCCTCTGTTGACCTCCTCGAGTGTCTGACTGTGGGTTGACAGTAGGTGGGATCTAGAACTTCATCATCAATTGTTGTGTTTGCACTCCCCTCCCCCTCAGACCGAGCCTCTTCTTGCCCTGACCGAATATTTAAGTTGTCATCCCAATCGGGTATCTGCATCTCATCTTCATCAGTATGTTCCTCATTGTCTATAACCACAGTTGTTGGAAAGGCAGCATTTTGGTAGCCAACAGTTTGCAGATGATGAAAGTCAACCTCCAAGCCATGTCATGCCCTTCTAAAAGCATGTAAAACACAGCGAGGGGACTCCAACCACAGTCTCCCTCGTTTCCACTAACTGTGCCACACACACCCCACTTGACTGGCATCGGTTGAGCCCCCTTTTGAAAAAGAAAAAGATGCTTTGCATGAAGCACTCTCAAAAATACGCGTGCCTTTCCCGTCCCCTGGCTGACCCAGGGGAAGAAAAGTCCTCTGAGAGCCATGACTTGTTCATCTTGGTTCTTTTAGAGACACAGCGAGGGGACTCCAACCACAGTCTCCCTCGTTTCCACTAACTGGGCCACACACACCCCACTTGACTGGCATCGGTTGAGCCCCCTTTTGAAAAAGAAAAAGATGCTTTCCATGAAGCACTCTCAAAAATACGCGTGCCTTTCCCGTCCCCTGGCTGACCCAGGGGAAGAAAAGTCCGCTGAGAGCCATGACTTGTTCATCTTGGTTCTTTTAGAGACACAGCGAGGGGACTCCAACCACAGTCTCCCTCGTTTCCACTAACTGGGCCACATACACCCCACTTGACTGGCATCGGTTGAGCCCCCTTTTGAAAAAGAAAAAGATGCTTTGCATGAAGCACTCTCAAAAATACGCGTGCCTTTCCCGTCCCCTAAATATAAAAATAGCAACAAAAAGAGGACAATGTCCTCCAAAAATTAAGTATTACTCACAGCAAGTTGGGCTGTAGTGTGTACATCGCCCAGGCCAAAAGCTAATGCTCTACCAGGATACAGCTAAACCCCCACTAATGTGGAAGCGTCACAGGTGCAGGAGAAGCAGATCACACACACACCTCCATGGAATGGAGGGGAGGCGAATGCTAGATGATAAAACTGCACACAAGTGGCTTGCATAGAGCGCTGTTCACATGCAGATGGCACAGTCACAAACCCGCAGCCTATTAGGTGACGCCCTTCTATTAGATTAGGCGGGCTGCCAAGCCGTACCCCACTGTGTATCATGCACGGACAGACACTCTACAATGCAAGGCCCAACAGAAAGGGGCCTGGCTGTATCCTGTACAAACAAAAAAATATGAGGTTTTTGTTGGTATTTATGGCCATAAAACGTAAGCCTACACCCTCGTCACGGGACCTCATGTCTGTAGGTCCCTACACTAAATATAAAAATAGCAACAAAAAGAGGACAATGTCCTCCAAAAATTAAGTATTACTCACAGCAAGTTGGGCTGTAGTGTGTACATCGCCCAGGCCAAAAGCTAATGCTCTACCAGGATACAGCTAAACCCCCACTAATGTGGAAGCGTCACAGGTGCAGGAGAAGCAGATCACACACACACCTCCATGTAATGGAGGGGAGGCGAATGCTAGATGATAAAACTGCACACAAGTGGCTTGCATAGAGCGCTGTTCACATGCAGATGGCACAGTCACAAACCCGCAGCCTATTAGGTGACGCCCTTCTATTAGATCAGGCGGGCTGCCAAGCCGTACCCCACTGTGTATCATGCACGGACAGACACTCTACAATGCAAGGCCCAACAGAAAGGGGCCTGGCTGTATCCTGTACAAACAAAAAAATATGAGGTTTTTGTTGGTATTTATGGCCATAAAACGTAAGCCTACACCCTCGTCACGGGACCTCATGTCTGTAGGTCCCTACACTAAATATAAAAATAGCAACAAAAAGAGGACAATGTCCTCCAAAAATTAAGTATTAAGGCTGACCCAGGGGAAGAAAAGTCCTCTGAGAGCCATGACTTGTTCATCTTGGTTCTTTTAGAGACACAGCGAGGGGACTCCAACCACAGTCTCCCTCGTTTCCACTAACTGGGCCACACACACCCCACTTGACTGGCATCGGTTGAGCCCCCTTTTGAAAAAGAAAAAGATGCTTTGCATGAAGCACTCTCAAAAATACGCGTGCCTTTCCCGTCCACTGGCTGACCCAGGGGAAGAAAAGTCCGCTGAGAGCCATGACTTGTTCATCTTGGTTCTTTTAGAGACACAGCGAGGGGACTCCAACCACAGTCTCCCTCGTTTACACTAACTGTGCCACACACACCCCACTTGACTGGCATCGGTTGACCCCCCTTTTGAAAAATAAAAAGATGCTTTGCATGAAGCACTCTCAAAAATACGCGTGCCTTTCCCGTCCCCTGGCTGACCCAGGGGAAGAAAAGTCCGCTGAGAGCCATGACTTGTTCATCTTGTTTCTTTTAGAAACACAGCGAGGGGACTGCAACCACAGTCTCCCTCGTTTACACTAACTGTGCCACACACACCCCTCTTGACTGACATCAGTTGATGCCCCTTTTCAAAATGAAAAAGATGCTTTGCATGAAGCACTCTCAAAAATACGCGTGCCTTTCCCGTCCCCTGGCTGACCCAGGGGAAGAAAAGTCCGCTGAGAGCCATGACTTGTTCATCTTGTTTCTTTTAGAGACACAGCGAGGGGACTCCAACCACAGTCTCCCTCGTTTCCACTAACTGGGCCACACACACCCCACTTGACTGGCATCGGTTGAGACCCCTTTTGAAAAAAAAAAAGATGCTTTGCATGAAGCACTCTCAAAAATACGCATGCCTTTCCCGTCCCCTGGCTGACCCAGGGGAAGAAAAGTCCTCTGAGAGCCATGACTTGTTCATCTTGGTTCTTTTAGAGACACAGCGAGGGGACTCCAACCACAGTCTCCCTCGTTTCCACTAACTGGGCCACACACACCCCACTTGACTGGCATCGGTTGAGCCCCCTTTTGAAAAAGAAAAAGATGCTTTGCATGAAGCAGTCTCAAAAATACGCGTGCCTTTCCCGTCCCCTGGCTGACCCAGGGGAAGAAAAGTCCTCTGAGAGCCATGACTTGTTCATCTTGGTTCTTTTAGAAACACAGCGAGGGGACTGCAACCACAGTCTCCCTCGTTTACACTAACTGTGCCACACACACCCCACTTGACTGGCATCGGTTGAGCCCCCTTTTGAAAAAGAAAAAGATGCTTTGCATGAAGCACTCTCAAAAATACGCGTGCCTTTCCTGTCCCCTGGCTGACCCAGGGGAAGAAAAGTCCTCTGAGAGCCATGCCCACATTGTCAGTGGACAGACACGTGTGCTTATCTGCCAGCAGACCCCCAGCAGCACTGAAGACAGGTTCCGAGAGAACGCTGGCTGCAGGACACGACAAGATCCCCAAGGCGTACGTGGCGAGCTCAGGCAATTTATCCAGATTGGAAGTCTAAAATGAGGAGGGCTCAAGTTGCACAATAATGGAATCGATGTTTCCTTGCATATACTCATATATCTGTGTGTCCTCCTCTTTTTCCTTGTCCAGCTGTTTTGTTTTCGCATGAGTATATGTCCTTGTCACTTTCCCATGTGTTTGAGTTGTTTGTCACCTTTTGGACACCTTTGAGGGTGTTTTCTAGGTGTTTTTCTGTGTTTGTGATTGCCTGCCATTGTTTTCTATGCAGTTCGAGTTCGGTTCGTCGAACGTTCGACGAGCCGAACTCGAACGGGACCTCCGTTCGGCGAACCGGCCTCGAGCCGAACCGGGACCGGTTCGCTCATCTCTACAGGTGAGTATAAGTGCCTAATCTCAGTGTATACAGATAGCACACAGAGATCACGTTTGCCAAATCACGGCACATGGAGGGATATACGCTAGTGATGGGGCGAATCCCCCGATGTTCGAGATCGTGAGCCTCGTTCGAGCTTTTTCTAAAGTTCAATTTCAGGTTCTGAGATTAGGCAAACTTGAGTCCGAATTTCAAACTTGGACTTTACAGTTATGGGAGGGGGCGGGGGACTGTCAAATAAAGAAGATAGTTAATAATAAACATTGTCCTTATACTTACCGCTCCCGCGATGCATCCTGCAGACCTCCTCAGCCGCTGTCTCCTGGCCACTTCTGCTTCCGGGTCCGACCATTAACTTCTGGTGGTATTCACTGCACTACTCGTCACTCAGAAGTAGAGTTGAGCGCAGTTCGCGATTCGAGGTTCTCCAGTTCGCGGCTCGAGTGATTTTGGGGGCTGTTCTAGATAGAACTAGAACTCGAGCTTTTTGCTAAAGCTCGATAGTTCTAGATACGTTTGAGAACGGTTCTAGCAGCAAAAAGCAGGGCTTTTTACAGCTACAGTGTGCAGGTGCCATCGCTGGCAGCCTGCCAGAAGCTGGTAACCAAGATAAACATCGGGTATCCAAGCAAATCGCTTTGGTTAGTAACCCGATGTTTATCCTAGTTACGTGAAGGAAGCCCACACTTCCCCAATCAGCTCGCTCTGCCCCCTCCTGCACGCGGCATGTACACATACATACACACACACACACACGTCCCCAGCCATGCAGTCCACGACACTGACGTCCTCCTGGCACTCTGCACACATGGTCCCGCTCGGCTTACCTGCGGTGATGAAGTCCCGACCTCAGCGCTGTCACTGTCCTCCATGGCTGCCGCTTGTCACATCACCTTCTCTCGCTTCCGACCCGAGACTGACTAGCGGTGACGTCACGGGCCTCTCGCGATACTTGGCTGTGAAGGCGGCGGTCATTGAACTCAGTGACAGGTGCTGTCGGCAGTGCAGGAGATCAGCGCAGGTAATATACCTCGCTGACAGCAGCACTTGTCATCCCCTGCAGTGACCTGGGCTGACCCATTGATGTTAGCTCAGGTCACTGCACTGCTCTCACAGCCAATGGGGAACATCCTGCTCTTCATTGACTGGGACAGTGTGGATCGTCATGGCAACCCTTTGGATTACACCAGACCTGGATTTGTTTTTCTTTCTAATAAATTGGTTAACCCCTTAAGGACGAAGCCAGTTTTGTCCTTAATGCCCAGGCCATTTTTTGCAATTCTGACCAGTGTCACTTTATGAGGTCATAACTCTGGAACGCTTCAACGGATCCCGGTGATTCTGACATTGTTTTTTCGTGACATATTGTACTTCATGATAGTTATAAATTTAGAATGATATTTTTTGCTTTTATTTGTGAAAAAATCGGAAATTTGATGAAAATTTTGAAAATTTTGCAATTTTCAAACTTTTAATTTTTATGCCCTTAACCCAGAGAGTTATGTCACACAAAACAGTTAATAAATAACATTTCCCACATGTCTACTTTACATTAGCGCAATTTCTGAAACAAAATGTTTTGGGGTTAGGAAGTTAGAAGGGGTCAAAGTTCATCAGCAATTTCCCATTTTTTCAACAAAATTCACAAAACCATTTTTTTAGGGACCACATCACATTTGAAGTGACTTTGAGAGGCCTAAGTGACAGAAAATACCTAAAAGTGACACCATTCTCAAAACAGCACCCCTCAAAGTACTCAAAACCACATCCAAGAAGTTTATTAACCCTTCAGGTGCTTCACAGGAACTAAAGCAAAGTGGAATGAAAAAAAGCAAAAAATAAAATTTTACCTAAAATGTTGCTCTACCCCAAATTTATTCACTTTTAGAAGAAATAACACAACAAAATGAACCCCAAAACTTGTTACCCACTTTCTTATGAACGCGCCAATACCCCACATGTGGTCAGAAACCTTTGTTTGGACAAATGGGAGGGCTCGGAACAGAAGGAGCAATATTTGAATTTTGGAAAGCAAATTTGGCTGAAATAGATTGCGGGCACCATGTTGCATTTACATGTCCGCTAAGGTACCTAAACAGCAGAAACCCCTCACAAGTGACACCATTTTGGAAACTAGACCCCTTAAGGCTTCTATCTAGGGGTATAGTGAGCATTTTGGATCCACAAGTACTTCACAGATTTTGATAACGTTACGTTGTCACATTGAAAATTTTCATTTTTTTCTCAAAAATGTTGCTTTAGCATCAATTTTTTCACTTTTTCAAGAGGTAATTCCAAAAATTTGACCCCAACGTTTGTTACCCACTTTTTTATGAGCGCGGTGATACCTCACTTGTGGTCTGAAACCTTTGTTTGGAGAAATGGGAGGGCTTGGAACGGAAGGAGCAATATTTGAATTTTGGAAAGGAAATTTGGCTGAAAAAGATTGCAGGCACCATGTCGCATTTGGAGGACCCCTAAGGTACGTAAACAGCAAAAAAACACCACAAGTGACCCCATATTGGAAACTAGGCCCCTCAAGGAATTTATCTTGATGTTTGGTGAGTACCCTGAACCTCCAGGTGCTTTACAGAAGTTTATAACGTTGAGCCATGAAAATAAAAAAATAAAATTTTACCACAAAATTGTTACTTCAACCAGGTAGCTTTTTTTTTCACAAGGGTAACAGGAAATAAATCACCATGAAATTTATTGCGCAATTTCTCCTGAGTTTGTTGATATCTTGTATGTGGTGGAAATCAACTGTTTGGGCACACTACAGGGCTCAGAAGAGAAGGAGTGCAGTTTGACTGCAAAATTGGCTGGAATCAATAGCGGACGCCATGTTGCATTAGGAGAGCCCCTGAGGTGCCTAAGCAGTGGAGGTCCCCCACAAGTGACCCCATTCTGGAAATAAGACCCCTCAAGGCTTTAATCTAGGTGTATATTGAGCATTTTGAATCCACGAATACTTCACAGAATTTGATAAGCTTAGGTTGCCATATTGAAATTTTCATTTTTTTCACAAAAATGTTGATTTAGCGACACATTTTTCACTTTTTCAAGAGGCAACAACAAAACGTGTACCCCACAGGTTGTTATCTAATTACTTGTGAGCGCAGGGATACCCCACATGTGGCCAAAAACCTTTGTTTGGATAAATGGGAGGGCTTGGAATGGAAGGAGCACCATTTGAATTTTGGAAAAGTTGAAGTAAATTGCGCGCACCATGTCACATTAGCAGGGCCCCTTGGGTACCTATACATCAGAAACCCCCCACAAGTGACCTCATTTTGGAAACTGGACCCCTCAAGGATTTTATTCAGGAGTATAGTAAGCATTTTGAATCCACAGATACTTCACAAAAATGTTGCTGTAGCAACAAATTTCTCACTGTTAAGGGGGCTTTACACGCTGCGACATCGCTAATGCGGAGTCGTTAGGGTCACGGAATTGGTGACGCACATCCGGCCGCATTAGCGATGTTGCTGCGTGTGACACCGATGAGCGATTTTGCATCGTTGCAAAAACGTGCAAAATCGCTCATCGGTGACATGGGGGTCCATTCTCGATTATCGTTACTGCAGCAGTAACGATGTAGTTCGTCGCTCCTGCGGCAGCACACATCGCTATGTGTGACGCCGCAGGAACGAGGAACCTCTCCTTACCTGCCTCCCGGCCGCTATGAGGAAGGAAGAAGGTGGGCGGGATGTTCCGGCCACTCATCTCCGCCCCTCCGCTTCTATTGGGCGGCCACTCAGTGACGTCACTGTGACGCCACACGGACCGCCCCCTTAGAAAGGAGGCGGTTCGCCGGTCACAGCGACGTCGCCGGGCAGGTAAGTATGTGTGATGCGTCTGCGCGATGTTGTGCGGCACGGGCAGCGATTTGCCCGTGTCGCACAACAGATGGGGGCGGGTACCCACACTAGCGATATCGGGACCGATATCGCAGCGTGTAAAGTAGCCTTTAGGCTATGTGGCCATGATCCAGCGACACGGCGTCTAGTACACAGTGTCAGCCTCCTGCAGAAATGTGAGTGTTGTCCACGGGAGAACGCAGCTGCCCATGCCCACGATTTGGGTTCAGGCTGCTGTGGACTTTAGTTTTATTCTACCTGCAAAGAACACTCATCTCCGCAGCATAAATTGACATGCTGAGGCTCCGGAAGCTGCGCCACAGGTCGGTTTATGCTGCGGAGAAAAGAAACACAGTGGGCACGGGATTTCTAAAAATCCTGCCACTGTGCTTCTACTGCACAACGCAGCGTTATGGACGCAGGGAAAACACTCTGCGCCCAAAACGCTGCAAACCCTGATTGTGGGCACACAGCGTAAAATGCTACAATGGATGAATGGATAGATGTCAAACATATATAACGTCCCACCCCCCTGCATATTCTAAGCTGGCGCCCTTTAGTGCCTTTCATGTGACACTAAAGGATGCCTAGCCTTGTATTTAGCCCAAAAAAAAAAAAAAAAAATTAAAATAAATGACGTGGGGTCCCCCCTATTTTTGATAGCCAGCTAGGGTAAAGCAGACAGCTGTAGCCTGCAAACCACAGCTGACAGCTTCATCTTGTCTGGTGATCAATTTGGAGGGCTCCCCAAGCTGTTTTTTTTTTTTTAATTATTTATAAATAAATAATTAAAAAAAAAAACAAACGTGGGGTCCCCCCAAATTAGATCACCAGCCAAGGTGAAGCTGACAGCTGGGGTCTGGTATTTTCAGGATGGGAAGAGCCATGGTTATTGGACTCTTCCCAGCCTAAAAATAGCAGGCCGCAGCCGCCCCAGAAGTGGCGCATCCATTAGATGCGCCAATTCTGGCGCTTCGCCCCAGCTCATCCCGCGCCCTGGTGCGTTGGCTAACGGGGTAATGAATGGGGTTGATACCAGGTGTGTAATGTCACCTGGCATCAAGCCCAGCAATTAGTTATGTCACGGCGTCTATCAGATACCCGACATAACTAATTGACAGTAATAAGAAAAAAAATTGACAACAAAAAAAAATTTATTTGAAAAAACACTCCCCAAAACATTCCCTGATTGACCAATTTATTGAAAAGAAAAAAAAAAAATCCACTATAATCCATTTGGACGTCCCACGTCGCCTCTGGACCTTCTAGAATATGGGGGACACGTTCAGGGAACGTATCCCCCATTTTCTAGGAGGGCAGACCCTCCATTTGAGGAGAGTGGGTGCAAAAAGCTGCACCCACCCTCCCCGGGTCACAGCTGCACAGTGCTGAGCAGCATCAGCAGCCAGCGTCCTGAACACAGGAAGCTGTCATCTGCTCGGCACATGTGACCGGAGTCTGCAGAGAAGGAGGAGGGGGCCGCGGGGGATCAGCGCTCCGGTATGTATGACACCGGGGGACACCAGGGGGGGGTAGGGGGGGACCCGGCAGGGCCTAGGGAGCAGGTTTCTGTCGTATGTGTTATGGCACATACGACAGAAACCATAGGAACACTGTAAATGCGGCCGGCGCGCTGCTGTGATTGCCGGTGCGCGCGGCCATCTTGGATTTTCGGGAGGGGGTTGGGGGTCGGGGGGGGCACTTTGGGGATACCGAGGGGACCGGAGGGAACCGGGAAAAAGATTTATCTCCCATCTGGCATGTTTGATCATGCCAGATGGGAGATAAATGATTTTTTACCGGCGCGGTCATTTACTATAACTTGATGATCGGTATACGGTGTATACCGGTCATCAGGTGAGCGGGGACCGGAAAAACCGGCCCGAATCATGATCTCCAGGGTCTCAGCTACCCCCGGCAGCTGAGACCCCGGAAATTTTCTGACTCTGGGGGGCGCTAGACCCTTTTTTCCGACCGCCGTTTTAAAACGGCAGAAAGGAATAAGTACCCTTTTTTAGTGCCGTTTTAAAACGTAACGCGGTCGTAATGGGGTTAAAGAGGGAATGTATTGGGGAGTATTTTTTCAAATAAAAATGTGCTTGTCGTCTATTTTTTTTTATTACTGACTGGGTTGGTGATGTCGGGTATCTGATAGACGCCTGACCTCACCAACCCCAGGGCTTGATGCCAGGTGACATTACACATCTGGTATTAACCCCATATATTACCCCGTTTGCCACCGCACCAGGGCGCGGGATGAGCTGGGGCGAAGCACCAGGATTGGCACATCTAATGGATGCGCCACTTCTGGGGCGGCTGCGGCCTGCTATTTTTAGGCTGGGGAGAGTCCAATAATCATGGACCTCCCTAGTCTGAGAATATCAGACCCCAGCTGTCTGCTTTACCTTGGCTGGTGATCCAATTTTGGGGGGACCCCTACATGTTTTTTTTTTTAATTATTTATTTAATTTAAAATAACAGCGTGGGGTGCCCTCAGTTTTGGATTACCAGCCAAGGTGAGGTTGCCAGCTGTGGTCTGTAGGCTGCAGCCATCTACTTTACCCTAGCTGGCTACAAAAATAGGGAAAACCCTACGTCATTTTTTTTCTTTCATTTTTTTGGCTAAATACAAAGCTAAGCACCCCTTAGTGCCACATGAAAGGCACCAAAGGGTGCAAAATTACAAGATGCAGGAGAGTGGGACATTATGTGTCTTTCTGCCTTTATAATGACAGAAAAGACTGATATGAAGTGCACAAGCACAAGAAAATCACCAGAGCGCTCTACGCTGTGAAAAGCAGTAGAAAATGGCACTGGAGTGAACATGTGACCGCCTCATGTAGGATGAAGCTATGGATCCTGGGTAAATTTATGCATTTACCCTCCTTCAGTTTTTTTTCAGTACACAAAAAAAACGGAAGGCACACGGATGACAAACAGATGACATACGGACCGTCTACAGAACGGAAACGGATGCCACACGGATGCACCCGTGAAAAAAAACTGACTGTTTTTTGCAGACCGCAAAAATGGATCGGTCGTGTTACTGTAGCCTTATTCTGATCTGCCGTTTATAAACAGCAGGCAGAAATAAGTGAATAACGCCCCCCAGCATCAGAAAATCTCCGGGGTTTCAGGGCTAGCTGAGACCCTGGAGATCATGATTCAGGATGGTTTTTCCAGTCCCCGCTCACGTGATCACAGGTTTACACCGTACACCGATGATCACGTTACAGTAAATGACAGCGCCGGTAAAAAATTATTTATCTCCCATCTGGCATGAACAAACATGATAAATCTCCTCCCCGGTCCCCTCCGGTCCCCCGGTGTCGCCAAAGTGCCCCCCCTGATGCCCTCCCAGAAATCCAAGATGGCCGCGCGCACAGCAGCGCGCCGGCCGCATTCACCCTACTCCTCTGATTTCTTTTGCATGTGCCATGACACATGCGACAAAACTCCTCCCCAGGCCCTGCCAGGTCTCCCCCTATTACCCCACCGGTGTTCCCCGGTGTCCCACGGTACCTGTTCAGCGTTGATCCCCCCACGGCCCTCTCCTTCACAATAGACGCTGCCGCATGCCCAGAGCGGCTGTCAGCTCAGCTTCCTGTGTTCAGACACAGTGAGTGGTGGTTATGCATCTGTAAGCTAAATGGGCGGTACGGTGGCTCATTGGTTAGCACTGCAGTCTTGCAGCGCTGAGGTCCTGGGTTCAATTCTCACCAAGGACACTATCTGCAAGGAGTTTGTATGTTCTCCCCGTGTTCGCGTGGGTTTCCTCCCACACTCCAAAGACATACAGCGCTATGGAATTAATAACATTATGTAAATGAATAAATTATTATTATTACTGCAATGCCCTGCTCATGAGGTAAGGAACATAATTGATCAGGAGAGCTATACTACATTTCCAAATGGAGGGATTTGCTTTTATAGTTTCCCTGATGAACGACTACCAAATATGAGAGTCCGTTATACGCCACAAGAAAACACATCTAAATAGCGAGCTCTGTTAAGTATTCATTCAGCTGGATAACTGGACTTAAAGGAGTTTTCCATCTCCAAGATCCTATCCCCAATATATAGTAGGTGGAATAGCAATAATATCAGCAAATACCAATATTTGGAAATGTAGAATAGTTCTCCTGATTATTCATGCCCTCACATGAAGGGTCTGCACCCCTAGAAAATGGGGGATACGTTCCCTGAGTCTCTCCCCCCATATTCTAGACGGTCCAGAGTCGTTGTGGGACCCCTTTATTTTTTTTCTTACAATAAATTGGTGAAAGAGGAAATGTTTTGGGACTGTTTTTTCAAATAAATTTCTTTTTTCGATTTTTTTTTTTTGTTAGTACTGACAGTTTATGATGTTGGGTATCTAATAGACGCCATGACATCACAAACTGCTGGGCTTGATCTCAGGTGACTTTACAGCTAGTATTAACCCGATTTATTACCCCGTTTGCTACTGCACCAGGTCACGGGATGAGCTGGGGTGAAGCGCCAGGATTGGCGCATCTAGTGGATGTGCCACGTCTGGGGTGCCTGCGACCTGCCATTTTTAGGCTGTGAAGGCCCAATAACTATGGACCTTCCAACCCTGAGAATACCAGACCACAGCTGTCTGCTCTTCCTTGGCTGGTGATCCAATTTGGGGGGGATCCTACTTTTATTGTGTAATTATTAATATTTATAAAATAATTATAAAAAAAGAGCCTGGGGGGACCTCCACATTGGATCCCCAACCACGGTAAAGCTGCCAGCTGTGGCAGGGACCCATGGGGGGACCCAACGTCATTTTTTTTGTAACTATTTTTTAAATAGAAAAAATTAATGGGCTTCCCTGTATTTTGATTGCCAACCAAGGTAACGGCAGGCAAATGGGGGTGGCAACCCATAGCTGTCTGCTTTATCTGCGCTGAGAATCAAAAATACCGCGGAGCGCTACGTCATTTTTTTTAAAGATTTATTTTTACAGCACTGTGATGTCCAGCAGTCAAAATACAGGGAAGCCCACTTTGTTTTTAGTTATTTAAATAAATAATTAAAAAAAATTTATATGGGCTCCCGCTGCATTTTTTGTATTGCTAGCTAAGGGTAATCCAAGCAGCTACTGGCTGCTAACCCCCACTGCTTGGTGTTACCTTCACTGGCAATGGAAAATCCAGGGAAGCATTTTTTATTTTTTTTGCCAAAAAACTACAAAAAAAGGACGTGAGCTTCGCCATATTTTTGTATGCTAGCCAGGTATAGCAGGCAGGTGCTGGAAGAGTTGGATACAGCGCCAGAAGATGGCGCTTCTATGAAAGTGCCATTTTCTGAGGCGGCTGCAGACTGCAATTCGCAGCAGTGGGGCCCAGAAAGCTCAGGCCAACCTGTGCTGCGGATTTCAATCCCCAGCTGCCTAGTTGTACCTGGCTGGACACAAAAATGGGGCGAAGCCTACATCATTTGTTTTCTAATTATTTCATGAAATTCATGAAACAATAAAAAAAGGGCTTCCCTTTATTTTTGGTTCACAGCCAGGTACAAATAGGCAACTGGGGGTTGGGGCAGCCGTACCTGCCTGCTGTACCTGGCTAGCATACAAAAATATGGCGAAGCCCACATAATTTTTTCAGGGGGCAAAAAACTTCTGTATACAGAAGAGCAGACAGCAGCTGCAGAACTACAAGGCTCAGCATACTCCATCCAGGACTGTATGCAGAAGTTTTTTGCCCACCAAAAAATTGACGTGGGCTTCGCCATATTTTTGTATACTAGCCAGGTACAGGAGGCAGCCACGGGCTGCCTCCAACCCCCAGTTGCCTATTTGTACCTGGCTGGGAACCAAAAATATAGGGAAGCCCGTTTTTTTTAATTATTTCACTTATTTCATGAAATAATTAAAAAACAAATGACGTGGGCTTCGCCCCATTTTTGTGTCCAGCCGGGTACAACTAGGCAGCTGGGGATTGAAATCTGCAGCACAGGTTAGCCCGAGGTTTCTGGACGCCTCTGCTGCGAATTGCAGTCCGCAGCCACCCCAGAAAATGGCGCTTTCATAGAAGCGCCATCATCTGGCGCTGTATCCAACTCTTCCAACAGCCCTGAAGCCGGGTGGCTTGTTGGGTAATAATGAGTTAATACTAGCTTTGTTTTACTAGCTAGTATTAAGCCAGAGATTCTTAATGTCAGGCACGTTTGACCCGGCCATTAAGAATCTCCAATAAAGGGTTAAAAAAAAGACACCACACAGAAAAAAAATACTTTAATAGAAATAAATACACAGACACATTAGAGACTCCATCTTTATTACGCCCTGTCAGCCCTCCACGATTCATAGTCTTCTGTCTTTCTCGTTCAACAAATGCAGCTCTGCGCCATCACTGCTGCATGGGGGAAGACGCTGCTGCTCCCCGTGCAGCCTTCACTCCGTGAAGGCTGCACGAGAAGCAGCGTGCAGCCTTCACTCCACGAGTGATCAGTTCTGCTGGCTGTCAGCGGTAACGCTGACAGACGCGTTACCATAGCAACGGTGCTCCCGGAGCCGCGGTTAGCGGTGACGTCACCGCTAACTGCGTTGCTATGGTAACGGTGATCTCCGTGTCAGCCGGTCCCTAACGGAACGGGGAGTCGACCGTGTGCTAGAGCATGTCGCCGGTACACGGCGATACACAAATGTGCACCGTGTACCGGAGAGATGCACTCGCAGGTCCTACATGACGCGTCATAGTCATGTGACCAGTCTGTAGCCAATGAGATAATAGCCACGTGACTGGTCACATGGCTATTTTGACGTCACGATAGGTCCTGCATCACTGCTGGCAGTGCTGGTCACCAGGAGGATTCAGCGATCATCGGATGGAATAGCGGCAGGAGACAGAGTGCAGGAGGGATCGCGGGGACCGGTAAGTGTTATGGCAATGTTTTTTAACAGTTTGTGTACATTTATCATGCATTTTTATGTGTTTGTGATTGCCTCCCATTATATCCTATAGGTTCAAGTTTGGTTCGTCGAACGTTCGACGAAACGAACTCAAACGAGACGCCCGTTCGGCGAACCGAACTCGAGCCGAACCACGGCCAGTTCGCTCATCTCTACTCAGAAGTCTTCGGCTGTTTTCGGCCATGTTCACCTTGACATCAGGGTTCATCCTATTCCATGAGCCATGGACTCAATTGAACTTTGACTGTCCCTGTGCGAGTCTCGCACCGATATCACCCGGCACGGGGCACACTTTCCTGACAGGGACACCCGAGTCGATGGCTTAGCCGTGGATTGAACTTTGAATATCACTCTCAGTGTCAGCCTATTTCTCGCACTGTAAAGACGTTTGTCTGTACAGAGCAATGAAGCAGAACTGACATTGCTCTCCCTGTGGACTACGTCGGACAAAGGATTTTTTTATAAAAAAGGTAGAGTTTCTAAATGTTTTTTTTTGTTTTATTGCTATGTGTTGTATTTTTCTTTTTACGGTTTACTAGAAATTCATGGTGGCCATGTCTAATTTGGCGCAACACCATGAATTTCGGGGTAGTACCAGCTAAGAATACAAAGCTGGTATTAACCCCTTTATTACTTAGTGTGCCACCGCCATCAGGGCCGCTGGACGAACTGGGTAAAGCACCTGGAAATGGAGCTAAGAGACAATGTGCCATTTCTAGGGGGTGGCTGCAGGCTGCGGAGAATCCTAGCCCCCAGCTGCCTGGTTTTACCTGACCGGTGATGAAAATACAGCAGGAACCCACCCATTTTTTTGCTTATTATTTTTTAAATAATTTAAAAACAAAAAATGGGCTTCCTCCTATTTTAATTGCCAGCCAAGGTAAAGCCAGGCAGATGGGGGTGACAGCCCATAGCCATCCACTTTATCTGTGCTGAGAATCAAAATGAGAATCAAAATGATTGCAGAGCGCTACATCATTTTTTTTAATTATTTATTTTTACACTACTATATGTGTGAGGGACCCAACAGCCAATCTTAGACACTGTCCCACAGAATGGGCATCTGTGATTGGCTTTTAAAGTAACCTGGAATCTGCCCATATATTCTATATGCTAGAATGTATGGGATTGTTTCAGGCTACTCCAGCATCCAATCACAGCATCTGTGATTGTCTGTTATTTTAACAGTGAAATAAAACAACAACACAAATAAAAAAAAATAATTTATTAGAAATAAAACAGAAGACATTTAGGACTCCCTATTTATTACCCAAAAAAACCCTCCAACATAGTCCAAAGGCGAGCGAGCATTTTCAGCTCTGCTACATCTGTGCGAGAAGACAAACACAGGTCTGCTCACAGAGAATCAGCTGAGAGCTGTCAAAAACTTCACCCAAGTGCACAGCTAAGGCTTGCGTATGACTCCTGCGAGTCTCACATCGGTATCACCCAGCATGTTGCACACTCTCCTGACAGGAGCACCTCAGCTGCATGGAAATACATGCAGCCGACCCGCTCCTGTCAGGAGAGTGTGTGCCATGCCGGGTTATACCGATGCGAGACTCGCACAGTGACAGTCAAAGTTCAATCGAGTTTATGGCTCATGGACTTGGGTAAACCCTGACGTCACCGTGAACACAGCCGAAAACTGCAGAGCGACAAGCAGTGCAGTGAATACCACCAGAAGTTAATGATCGGACCCTGAAGCAAAATCAGCCGGGAGACAGCAGCTGAGGGGGTCTGCAGGACCAGTAAGTATAATCATATTTTTTTTACTAATGTGCTTTTTTCTACAGCCCCTAGTCCCGAACTGTAACACAAGTTTCCTATTAAAACTCGTGTTTGGGACCGTGTGCGCAAACACTATGTGTTCGATATGGACATCTAACTTTAAAGTTCGGGTTTGCCCGTCATTAGTTATAAGGTGAAAGGATTCTTCAAATAATAACATTACATATTACTTAGCTTTTATATTTGCCAATATATGTCTTATGCCAATATTTGACATTTTACATTACTACTTGTTGATACAAAATTAGGAAAGATTATTACTAAAGACTATTCTTAATTATATAATTAGTAGTGATGTACAAATTGCTGGGTGATTGACAAGCATAATGAACATTTTGATACTTGAGTGTCAGTACTCGTTTACAGAGTATAATGGCATTTTTCTGCAAAATCTTCCATTCTACTCTGTAGTCGAGTACCGAGCACACAAATATCAAAATGCTTGTTACGCTAGCCGATCACCTGAGCACCCAGTAGTTGGCTCATCACTAATAACTATCAACACTAAACTATTACTCGAAATCAGTGTTTCCCAAACTCCAGTCCTCATTGAACAGGAGATGGAATCATTATCAAGGCATCACCTGTGCTATATTAAGGAAATCCTGAAAACATGACCTGTTGGGGGTCGTGAGGACTGGCGTTCGGGAACCACTGCTCTAAATGCTAAAGCTTTACTTCATCATTAGAAATCCCATTTTAGGAACTAATGAATATGTACTTTTCAAGTGTTTTCATACACTGTAATTATATTATAGGTTTTAACACTTTAGGCTTTTTTTTCTTTGCTGTTATATTATACTATACTATTGCTGTCATACAGTTGAGTTCAAGTACAAAACATGTAGGTGTACTTAGCAGTTTTGCAAACTACCGTACTTCTTTATGGACGGATAACATTCTGAGGTCCTTGTCGGATATGCTTATTTCGGAAGGTAATTAAATTTTCTAGCCTCGGCTCGCAAAGTATTCAGCTTATATTTTTATCTCCTCAAGCAGAAAAAAACATGACAAAGTGATAATCGTATTTTTAATTGAGCACCCTGGAAAGGAACTCTAACGGTAACTAATTACTTTTCATCTTGAGTAGCTAACTTGTAACATGACAGCCACTAGTAACTGTGACTAATTATTTTTTATTAGAACAGTTACAACAGGGTGATTTGATATTTAAGAGGAGGGGGAAGTTTGGTTACATATTTAATATGTTACAGTGCTCTGATTATGATCTATAGTCTTTGCAGATATGCAGAATAAGAATTTGTAAATGGTAATGCTATTCTGATGATATAACGACAATATTATAAAATAATTGTTATATATATGATGCCAACATATTCCACAGCATTTTACAGTACAGATCGGACAAGTACAAATAATATCAGACATTACAGAGTAACATATAGTTCATCAATTCAAACAAGAGGTGAGAGGGCCCTGTTCACACCTTATAATTTAACAGGAAATAGAGAACAATATATACAAACTTAGAAGGAGGAAAGATCTGGCATCCAAATTCCATAAAATCCAGATTTATTAGAAATTCTTTAAAAAACTTTAATTCCTGGTGATGGCGGCTAGGTCGTGCATCCCACTGAGGTGGAAGTCGGGTGCCCCTCCTACTTGGCTTTTTGGGCCTTCAGGGTCAATGATCTTCTACAAATAGGGGAAATTACCTTCTCGCTACATGACAGGTATGAACGCTTCTACGGGAGTTGGTTCCCCTGACTGGAATTTCAGTTTTCTAATGACTATGACCGCCTGCTGAGTGATTCATGGGAGGCTTGGGTCCCCTAGAGGCACTAGCTTTTTTCTCCCCTAGATAATCTTCCCCCACCCCCCTTTTTTTTCTCTTCCCCTTCCTATCTCCCTCTCATAACCTTTCTTTTTCTCTTCTGGGGTCCCCAGTTGCAGGGAGTCTCTGTATTTCTATTGTTTTTCTGCCTCTCTTTAGGGCACTCTTTTCCCTATTTACTTTACAATTTGAAAAATGAATGGACTTGCACTATGGATTGAGAGGAATGGTTTGAAAGATTGCATGTATAATGTAGTCTGCTCTCAAAGTCTGTACAAATGTCTTTCAGTTGACAGTTTTCTGTTATGTACGGGTCTATTGTATAAATAAAGAATTAAAAAAAACAAACTTTAATTCCATAAAAACAGGAAATTGCAATAATAGGAATATCCAAGTTCACACACAAATGGGTTTCGGATCTACATGTCCTTATTCATTGTATAAGCAAAACCCTGGGTCCTTGGCATTTTACATCATATCCTGTCCATTACAGGTCTATCAACAACCAATCACAAGACATATCCCCACAGGTACTGAAATTATCCCATATATATATATATATATATATATATATATATATATATATATATATATATATATATATATATATAAATATCACGTCTTTTATTTAATCTCTGTGGTATCCTGCCAAAATCTCCACCCCGTGCCGGTAATTTAACCTTTTCAGTTCCCTGAATTTTGCACATGCTGGTATCACCACTATGCATAGTGGAAAAATGCCTAGTTTTTTGCCGCATCAGACAGATGTCTCAAAATTCTGACCTTAAGTGGCCCCTACGCGCAACCTACATATTGTAGATTGCAGATCTTACATGTCATCAGGTAAATTAAACCTTGAGTGTTACAATTAATGTAACTATTTAAATCTATCCCTGTAGATGTAGAAATTTAGAAATCCGCTTTAACTGTGTGGTCACAACAAATACATTTATTGTGACCACACTAAAACTAAAACCAACAGTCTGCAACCAATTACCTACATTTATCCTATCTTCATATAAAAAGAGACTAGGAGACAGCATATTCTGCAAATCTGGAGATTTGGTAACCACAAATCTAACTGGTTCAAGCAGTATATTTTTAAGATTCACATCTTGATAAAGAATGGGCAAATGTTTAGAAATTATTCCTTTGATTCTATTAAATTGAGGACTGAATTGTGTGACAAAATACTTTTTCGAATATCTATCCATTCTATTTTCATTTTTCCCTTCTTTGGCCTAAGCCACACGGCGAGAAAATCGGTGCGAGTGGAGTGCGATAAAACATCGCATTCCCCTCGGACCAATTCTAGCCTGTGTGACAGCACACATGAGCGATTATTTTCTCAGCCCTAATTGGACCGAGAAAACAATCGCAGCATGCTGCGATTGTAATCCGAGACTCTTTCTCTCGCACCCATTCAAGTGAATGGGGCGAGAGAAAAATCGCACTGCACTCGCGGTACACCGGTGTACCGTGCGTGCAGAGCGAGAATGTCTATAGCCGGCTACACAGGCGAGAGGGAGAGAAATCCCTCCCTCCCCTCCTGAGAGCCGGCCCGCCCCCCGCAGCTGAGGTCTGCTCGCACGAACGGACCTCAGTTGCAAGGACACAAGCATGAGACTCGGCTCTGCTGTACTGCCAGCACGAGCCGAGTCTCATGCAAGGGGATCGCAGTAGTCCCCGTGTGGCCCCAGCCTCAGTCTTATAAAATATCCTCTCTATCCCTACATTTAACCCCTAATGACCACGGGCAGTAATATTACGTCATAGTTGATCATTTCTCCTAGTCTGAGCAATGCTGCTCTGATCGGGAGAAAAGAATGAGTGATCAGACTGCGTCACACGTATTTTACTCACAAGGAGATAATCCTAATCAAAAAAGCAATCATATGGTCCCTGAGTGCATTTTAATCAGTATCCAATAATCCACTACAGTGACCGTTTCAAAATATACAATTAATCTTTATTTGTCATGATTAAAAAAACATGTACACAAAGGACATAATTAAAAATCAGATAGGGTGTAAAAAGGAGGGTCTGTCCAAATAATCACTAGTCAGAAATATGATATGAAGCCATGCAGCTCCATGAGCTCACCATTAATCCTCAAAATATTGCACAAAAGATGTTTTTATAAACAACTGAGCCCTATATAGGTAAAACCCTGATGGTTTTCATGAATTAAAGATGAAAACCTTTATTCAATTGTAACATATATAATATCACACAGGTGATTACAATCGGCTGAGCCCATCAGGGGTTAATAAACAGTGATTTCCATGGAGCCATAAGGAAAAAAGAATATCAGACTAGTGTCATATACAACAAAAGTCACATGGAAAGATATACTTGATTCAATCATTATTGCATATGATGCACATATCCTCAGTGCATCAATCCATATGCATGAATGTCAATAGAATATACCGGTATATTACCTGATACGGACAGACCCCCCACACCACTCCAACGAAGCATCGTGAAACAATCGTTGGAGTGGTGTGGGGGGTCTGTCCGTATCAGGTAATATACCGGTATATTCTATTGACATTCATGCATATGGATTGATGCACTGAGGATATGTGCATCATATGCAATAATGATTGAATCAAGTATATCTTTCCATGTGACTTTTGTTGTATATGACACTAGTCTGATATTCTTTTTTCCTTATGGCTCCATGGAAATCACTGTTTATTAACCCCTGATGGGCTCAGCCGATTGTAATCACCTGTGTGATATTATATATGTTACAATTGAATAAAGGTTTTCATCTTTAATTCATGAAAACCATCAGGGTTTTACCTATATAGGGCTCAGTTGTTTATAAAAACATCTTTTGTGCAATATTTTGAGGATTAATGGTGAGCTCATGGAGCTGCATGGCTTCATATCATATTTCTGACTAGTGATTATTTGGACAGACCCTCCTTTTTACACCCTATCTGATTTTTAATTATGTCCTTTGTGTACATGTTTTTTTAATCATGACAAATAAAGATTAATTGTATATTTTGAAACGGTCACTGTAGTGGATTATTGGATACTGCGTCACACGTATGTCACACATGTGACATCCATATTTGCATACGTGTCACACGTACCGGAGAAAACATGGGTCTTTTACATAAAAATATTTTCTATATTCACCTGTATCCAGCACTGTTTTCTTCGGCTCTACAGCCTCCCACTCCTGACCGCCACTCATTATATTTATTGCTTATTCCTCACAGTGAG
Source organism: Anomaloglossus baeobatrachus (assembly GCF_048569485.1). NCBI lineage: Eukaryota > Metazoa > Chordata > Amphibia > Anura > Aromobatidae > Anomaloglossus > Anomaloglossus baeobatrachus. The sequence continues at coordinate 388,075,265 of NC_134354.1, read as the reverse complement.
GAGCTGGAAGCCGGAGCATCGCGGGGACAGCACCAGTGACAGCACCGCCGAGGACAGCATTGCATGGACAGGTGAGTATTCAGCAACCATGTGTCTGTGCAGTGACGTCCAGGAGGTCATTGAAGTTCCCAATGAACTCTGATGACATCCTGATGACACCCCCGTGACACTCAGGCTACAGCGGGTGTCAGGACGGTGACTTCACAGGTTCATCAGCATTCACTGGGAACTCTGATGAGTCCCCAATGCTGTCCCCATGATGCTTCAGATTCCAGGTCCTCACCACACACACACACACACACATATATAGCACACATATAGCACTCACATGTATACCCTAAGCACATATACACCCACATGTATACACACATAGCAGACACACATGAATACACTGAGCACATACACACACATAGCGCATATGCATGCATACGCTGAACACAGACACACACATACACACACACAGACACAAACACAGACACACACATACTGCTGAATACTGTTAGGGCCAGGTGGACGGGCAGACCCAGGAGGTGGATCCACTGGGCTGAACACCTCACCGAAGGCAAGGTGCCCGGTAGCCGGAGCACTACGGGTAGCAGGACAGTCCGTTCAGAGGAGTGGAGTGTAGAAGTCCCTGGGACCACGGAGTCACTGAAGGTAGTCCGGGTGACGGAGCTCAGGTTCGGAGGCCGAGATGACGTCAGGCAGAGTCCGGAACCGACGGAGCGAGAAGACGGGTCACCACAGGGATCGGAGATGGTATGAACTGACGGGATGGCAGACCGTCACCATTCGGGGTTCGGGTATCGTCAGGACCGGTTGGCGAGGCAGGAGCAGCTCTAGGAGAGAGATAGGTAAGTATACCACAAGACACAAGGAGACCTGACTCCTAGCTTAGCAAAACACGAAGAACAGGCCCTGCCCACTTGGAAAGGATCTCCCTATATACCCTGTACCTGTTTCTTCAATATCCTGTTTGAGGACACTGGCCCTTTAAGTGACGGTCAATGACCGCGCGCGCGCCCTAATGCGCATGCGCGAAGCCCGGGTGCCAGAAGCCAGAGCAGGGAGCGGTGAACAGGAGGCAGGAGAGCCGGGCTGGAGCAGAGTTGCCGACGGGCGCCGGGAGCGGGGACCGGGCTGCCTGGGGACCGTAGGTGATGGGGCATGGAGGCTGTGGAGCGGGGGACGCCTGGCAGAGGAGCCGGGAAGCGAGGCAGGGGAGCCGGGGAGCGTGGCAGGGGAGCCGGAGAGCGTGACAGGGGAGCCGGGGAGCGTGACAAATACTACATGTCCCCAGCGATGCAGTCCCCGGCACTGAAGTCCCCAGCGTTTCTTGGACTTCCTGTTCCTTGCTGGAGTAAATATTCAGTGAGTATAATGAGCGGCGGTCAGGAGCAGGAGGCAGCAGAGCTGAAGACAGCACTGCTAGATACAGGTAAATATAGAAAATCTTTTTATTTAAAAGACCCGTGTTTTCTCCGGTACGTGTCACTCTGATGTCACACGGATCACATCAGAGTGCGATTCATGTGACACCCGTGCTGCCGGAGAAAAAACTGACATGTCTCCATGTGTGCGTGCGGGGTCATGAGGGGTCACACGGTCCATGTGAAAACACGGCCGTGTGGGTAACAGAATAAAAAAACATGGGTACGTGTGGCATCCGTGTTAAAAACGGATGTCACATGTACCTGAAACACGGATGTCTGAAACCGGCTTTACGCTGAAAACAATGTAAGTCAATGTTAAAACAGTGCACATTTGGTATGTAATTCGAAGAGTATTTTTTTGGTGTAAGAAAAGAAAGAAACTTTAATTTGTTTAATAGAAAGGCAGCTTTATTTTGTGCTTGTGGTCAAAGATGAGCAGACGTGGAAGTTTGGTTCTGAGGGTTCAGCCAGACTTTATATAAAGTTTAGTTTGTGATCTGGTCTTGACCTGAACCCTAATGGGAGTCACTAATTGGTCAGTTCAGGTGTTTGCCCACATGCAGCCAGCAATAAACAGATCACTTCCGTGGACAGGGTTTTCTTTTGTTTAATTTTGTTCATGCACACTACATCCGATCATGCTGTTGTTACCCCCAGTGTGAACTGCAAACACTGGGCTGAGCACTAAATGTACCTGAGCACAGCGATGCTCACACAAGTGATTTGAAACGTAAATCGCCCAAACTCTGAACTCAAACTGTTTTTTTTGTAAAGTCTGTGTTTGGTATGAACACCGAACCTCAGATTCACTCATCTGTAGTGGTGATAATTTAAGACATGTTCAAGTTTGGTTTCTGCAGATTCAGCCGGACATTAGATAAAGCTCTGTTCTGGGCCTGAACTTTACCGAAATCTCATTGTAACTCCCTGATTGGGCAGTTCGGCTCCCCGCCAACATTCAGCCAGTTATAAACAGAGCTCCTCCGGCGCATGGAGAGCAAGTCCATATTTTTTTTGGATACACTTCATCTGATAATGCTATTTTTACCGCAAGTGAGAGCCATTCAGACACTGCAAATGGCTCACACTGGGCCGAGCACAGTGATGCCCGCTCCATTGTTTTGTATACATAAAGCACCCGAACTCCAAACTCGAACACTGTTTTTTGTAAAGTCAGTGTTTAGTAGTATGAACACTGAGCTGTAAAGTTCGAGTCTGCTCATCTCTAGTGGTAATCTAACAGTTAGGAATGGGATAGTGACAAGGAGAAAGTCAGAATACCAGCACAGCAAGTGATGTTTCCAATTTTCAGGATTGATTTTGGGTGTCTGCACAGCATATAATGCTTCCAATATTCAAGATTTATCTAGACGCTGTGCCCAAATAGCAATGTTTTCAAGTTTCAAGTTCATGAATAGTAAACGATGCTACCTGCCGCATTGTAACCAATAGAAATACAGGGTGTGATAGCCTATACTGGTTGGTGGTGCTATATCATCTCATGTGATAGCTGCACGGCATTTTGGGGAGGCTGTCGAAGTCTTTGACTTAGGCCAGTGTCATACTTGCGAGTGCCTTGCATGTATCTCGTGCGAGTCTCACGTTGCATCACTCGGCACGGACTCACACTCTCCTCACAGTAGCGGGTCGGTTGCATAGAGATGCAAGCAAATGACCCGCTACTGGGAAGAGAGTGTGAGTCCGGGCCGGGTAATGAAACGAGAGACTCGCGCGACATACATGCGAGGCACTCGCAAGTGTGACACCAGGCTTAGACTAAAGTCACACTTGCATATCACATCACCTGGACCTGATGGGAGCGTGCAGCTGCATAGAAATACATGAAGCTGACACTCTTCTGTCAGGAGAACCAGCGGCCTGTCCAGGAGATGCGATGTGATCATCGCGCGAGTCACACACAAGTATGACTCCAGCCTTCTGCAATCATCTACAATAGGTAAAATAATGAAGAATATTTTTTGGCAAATTAAATCGCTTATTATTGAAGTTTACTGGGACCTGCTCATTTCAGAAAATTCCACTTCAATTCAATTCACATTAAATCAATTTGATCATCTCTACTTGTTTTGCCATGTTTCAAGCTACCTTAGTATATATTTCACTCTTTCACAAACTTAAAAACAAGGAATAACAAACTGCAGCTGCTAAATTAATTTTTTTGTTTTTGTCCATAAAAAAGTACAGCATATATATGATATCTGTAAGTTTATTTAAAACCACAGGCTCTTGATAACAGAAAACAAAATTTGGCATATGTGTGCTAACTACTGAACACTGCTGAGAAAATACCTGTTATTACCAGGGTACTGGGGCCATTGCTCTGTCACAAAGCAATTTAACACAGATCACTGCATGCACATTCCGCTCCAGGAAAACGTGAAAACACATAGAGATAATTAGGATATATAAATATAAAGTACATCAAACTAGAGTAATGTACCTAGATAAACTTTTACAACCCAGTAAGTGGTTTATTTCTGTTTTAATTAGTTTTGCCCTGATTCAAAAATCACCAATTAACTCTAATTAGGCGTTATCATTTCAATCCACTGCATTTTTGTTAACACTTTCAAAATTAAACACTGTAACAAAAACAAATATAAAATTATATTTTCTTAAAAAGACATACCGACCAAATATGTATGATTACTTAATGTATAGCTAACTATTTTCCGGATTACAAAACACACTTTTTTTTCCTCCAAAACTTGGGGGAAAGTCTTAGAATCTGGATATGGCTTACCAAAGCGGCGGTAGTGGTGCAGTGTCGGCGATAGTTAGGGCTTGGAGGAGAGGGGGTGTCACTGCAGTAGATCAGCTCAGAAGAGTCACAGGACTCAGGATCGGTTATACTGCGGGCTCATGGGGTGTCGCGTTGGTGGGCCCCATTGATCTGCCTGTGAGCTGCTTTGAATCCCCAGTGATTGACACAATGAACTTCAAGAAAATGGCTGTGGAGTCCAGTCTGCACACGCATCACCTCTTCGGCCATTTTCTCGGAGTCCATCACATCAACCGCCATCGATTCAATGGAGCTCGCACCGTGCTGGCAGATCAATGGTGCCCGCCACCACGACACCCCACGAATCCTACAGTATTGCCGACCCTCCGTCCTCTGACCTTCCTGAGCCATTACATCCACTACTCTGAGCCTGATGAATCGCCAACCCTGCCTCCTGAGACCTTCCTGAGCCGCTCCACCACCGCCGCTCCTCCTGGAGACAAGCGAAGATTATAAGAAGGACCCTCCTTCAAATTTGGTGTGCGTCTTATAATCCAGTGCGTCTTATAAAACAAAAAAAATAGTATATCCAGCTAGCTTAGAATTTTTTTTTAAAAAGCTAATCATAGATCTAGCCTGTTTACAGATGTAGTTATTGTTCATGTAACAATCAACATGGTAAATTACCACGATTGAGCAAATCTTAACTTGACATGTAATACAGTATAATGCATTCAAAGTGTCAGGTTAAAGTTTGCTACCTCCACCATTCACTAACTGATCAAGTATTGGGGGTTTTAGAAAACTAGGGTGAACTGTTTGTCAATACCAGACGCCATCATGCTCTTAAAGAGGCGCTTTCACCAAATTTTCATGTTGAACTGGACATGATGTAATAGTGGCTATAGAGTGGAATAAAACATTTTTATTTTAATTTCGCCACTTCATTGTGGAGTTGTGAACATTCCAAATATTTGCCACAAGTTTCAAAGCTGCCGCAGGATCGAGGAGGAGGAGAGTGAAATCAGATCTGAGCTTGTACATGCGTGGTGCAGACCGATTTTTCCAAGGGTTTGCAGTGCTCTACCTTCAGCTGATAAGCCCTGTGATATGCTTTCTAACAATTAGCAGTACATCGTAGTGCTTGTCAGCTGAAGGGATGGTGCTACAAGGTAGAGGAGGAAAGTGAAGTCTGATCTGAATATGTGTGCCCAGACTGCTGTCACTCAGTAGTTGTGGCTACATCAGTGCAGATATTAGAAGTAAACTGGAAAAAGGATTATTAGGAAGACATAGGTCATGTGAAAGTTGGTTAAGTTGGTAGGAGAAAACTTCCGTAAGGGCATGACCACAATAGCATACAACATATGTTTAATCATAAACATTGTCATTATACTTATCGCTCCCGCCCATAGCCGTCCGCCTTATCTGCTCTGAGAATCAAAAATATCGCGGAGTGCTACGTCATTTTTTAAATTATTTATCTATTTTTATGCTACCATATTTTTATGCTACTATATACAGTACATATATATATATATATATATATATATATATATATATATATATATATATATATATATATATATATATATAGTAGGTCGAGATACAAAACAGAGGGCTGGTTCAAATTTTGGGACAGACCAAAATAACAGTAATATGAACTAAAGTCTAACCATGGTTGTGTGCGACTGTTGTAGTTCTCTAGTCAGCCAAAGGTGTCAGCTCTGCTTCATCGCTCTGTACAGACAAGCGTCTATACAGAGTGAAAAGCAGGGAGAGCAATGTCAGCCCGTCTTTATTGCTCTGTACAGACAAGCGTCTATACAGTATGAGAAGCAGGGAGAGCAATGACAGCTCTGTTTTATCGCTCTGTACAGACAAGCGTCTATACAAAGCAAGAAGCAAGGAGAACAATGTCAGCTCTGCTTCATCGCTCTGTACAGATAAGCGTCTATACAGAGCAAGAAGCAGGCTGACAGTGATAGTAAAAGTTCAATAGAGTCCATGGCAAAGCCATTCACTCGGGTGAACCCGGACATCACCACGAACATGGCTGAAAAAGTCGAAGACTGCCGAGTGATGAGCAGTGCAGTGAATACCGCCGGAAGTTAATGATCGGACCCGGAAGCAGAAGCGGCCAGGGCCGGGAGACTACAATAAGTGTAATCATAATGTTTTTTAATAACTTACTTTTTTACAGCCCCTGGACCCGAATCGGAGCCAAACTATAACACGAGTTTCCCAGGAAAACCCATGTTCGGGACTGTGTGTACGAACACTATGTATAACACATAATTGTTTAAAAAATATGTATATATATATATATATATATCTATATCAGATTTATGTAATAGTCAAAAACTTAGATATTAGAATACAAAATGTTAAATTATTTATAAAGAAAGATAAGGGAAGTCTGAAGGTAAAGATAGTAGAGGCAATTAGGACCATCCAGTTATTGGGGACCACATTGTAAATATATACATACATAGAGGCTCAAATGTTACACCAATGCATTTGCACTCCATGAAGACTCAATGTATACATATTTATGATACCTAGATACCCTGAAACATTTAAAAACCAAGAGAGACCACCTTCTTAGACTTGTATAAATTGCTATTAGTCTCTATTTAACTAGCATTCACATTGGTGTAGCTATCATACAATGCAAACACTTATAGCATAGATGTCTGAATCCACTGTGCACTAGATATTCTGCCTCCATAATAGTGGTTACAGAGATCCGTTGAAGGCCATTACCATGTTTTTTTTAATACTGCCCTTTACCTGACCCACAAGCATAGAATATTTAAATCAACCAAAGCACCAGTAGAAAAGAGTCCAGTTAGATAAACAGTTGTTAGTACAGATTAGTAGTGTCCAGATCCTTAAGGCCACGTCTCACTAAGCAACATCGCTAGCAACATCACTGCTGAGGCACGACTTTTGTGACGTAGCAGCGATGTTGCTAGTGATGTTGCTGTGTGTGACATCCAGCAACAACCTGGCCCCTGCTGTGAGGTCGCTGGTTGCTGCTGAATGTCCTGGACCATTTTTTAGTTGTTGCTCTCCCGCTGGGAAGCACACATCGCTGTGTGTGACAGCGAGAGAGCAACAACTGAATGTGCAGTGAGCAGGGAGCGGCTTCTGCGGACGCTGGTAACCAATGTAAGTATCGGGTAACCAAGAAGCCCTTTCCTTGGCTACCCGATATTTACCTTCGTTACCAGCGTCCGCCGCTCTCACGCTGTCAGTGCCGGCTCCCTGCTCCCTGCACACATAGCCAGACTACACATCGGTAATTAACCCGATGTGTACTCTGGCTAGGAGTGGCAGGGAGCCAGCGCTAAGCGGTGTGCGCTGGTAACCAAGGTAAATATTGTGTTGGTTACACGATATTTACCTTAGTTACCAAGCGCAGTATCGCTTCCACACATCGCTGCTGGCTGGGGGCTGGTCACTTGTTGCTGGTGAGATCTGCCTGTTTGACAGCTCACCAGCAACCCGTGTAGCGACGCTCCAGCGATCCCTGCCAGGTCAGGTTGCTGGTTGGATCGCTGGAGCATCGCTTAGTGTGACTGTACCTTTAATATACAGATTAGGGGATCATTAAGATCCACTAAACGTTCCTTCTGTCGCGGGCGGCGGGGCGCTGCGCTTGCTAACGCTCGGGTCCGGCGCTGCGGCTGCTGCTCGGTGGCTCGAGCGGTGGGCCGGATCCAGGGACTCGAGTGGCGCTCCTCGCCCATGAGTGAAAAGGGTGTGGTTTGTTTGGGGATTTAGTCCGTGACTCCACCCACGGGTTGTGGTGAAGATGGGCACCACCGCTGCTGGTGACTGGGATCCCAGGAGCGATGGTAGGGAGCAGCTGGGATATTGTTTTCCCCCTCCGTGGATAGGGGTTGGTGGTCCCGGGGCCCGGTGGTGTGACGGGGAGGCAGGGTTGGTGAGGTACAGGGTGGCAGGGACAGCGCGGCGCGGTGCCGGATGGCACTGGTGTACTCACTCAGCAATAGATGCACAAAGTCTCCGGTAAACCAAACGGCTGGATGGACAGGTGCCGCAGCCGGCTGCAGTGTCTCTCTCTGGACAGGTGATGGTGGCTATTTTTCCCTGCACCTTTGTGTACTGTGTTTACTCCAATGGCTTCCTAACGGTAGTCTGCTCCCCGGTGTATAGATACCGGAGGAGCCCATTCTGCCCGCAGGCGCTGGCCCTCGGATTTCTAGCTGGTGGCGGTGGCTGTATATCCTCACGGTGTGAGCGGTTGCCTTCAATCGGGACTTGGCTGTTAGGGAACCCCGGGGGTTCCTGTCACATTCGGATTTGACTATTGATGGCGGGTCCAAGCCTGGTCGGGGTCCGATGGCCCTGCCTGTGTGCTTAGCTTCACTCCGTTCCCCGGTCCGGTACTGGTGGGCCACCGCCCAGCTCCGGTACTTACAGCTCTGCGGAGCTCCACCAACTCCTGCAGACAGCCACCACCGTCTGCCAACCTTGCTGTCAGTGCCTGGGCTCCTACCCAGGCACACGCAGACCTTTTTGCTCCTCTCACTTTCACCTCCTAAACTGATCTACTGCTTTTCCCGCCTCCAGGCCTGTGAACTCCTCGGTGGGTGGGGCCAACCACCTGGCCCCGCCCCACCTGGTGTGGACATCAGTCCCTGGAGGGAGGCAACAAGGGTTTTTGTCTGACTAATGTAACTGTCTGGAGGAGTTGGGGGTGTGTGTGTGTGTTCTGTCTGTGGCTACCTGGCTAGTCCAGGGCGCCACACTTCACTGTCTGAATAGGAACTCCACAGGTCTTCAAGGGGTTAGGGGTACTTTGCACGTTGCGACATCGCTACTGTGATATCGTCGGGGTCAAATCGAAAGTGACGCACATTAGGCGCCGGTAACGACGTCGCAACATGTAAAGCCTAGATGCGCCGATAAACGATCGTAAAAGTGTCGAAAATCGGTGATCTGTGTAGCGTCGGATATTTTCTTAATGTCGCACCAATAGGAGATACAATGTTGTTCCTAATTCCTGCGGCAGCACACTTTGCTGTGTGTGAAGCCGCAGGAGCGAGTAACATCTCCTTACCTTCCTCCACCGGCTATGCGGAAGGAAGGAGGTGGGCGGAATGTTTACGTCCCGCTCATCTCCGCCCCTCCGCTTCTATTGGATGGCTGCCATGTGACGTCGCTGTAGCGCCGCATGACCCGCCCCCTTAGGAAGGAGGCGGGTCACCGGCCAGAGCCACGTCACAGGGCAGGTCAGTCCGTGTGAAGCTGCCGTAGCGATAATGTTCGCTACGGCAGCTATCACAAGATATCGCATCTGCGACGGGTTTTATCGCGCTCGGCATTGCTAGCGTTGGATAGCGATGTCGCAGCATGCAAAGTACCCCTTAGTCGTATTAGGGTTTAGAACTTCCAACTACAATCACCCTGGTTCTAACAAAAAATATACTGTACTCTGTTGACAAATTACAGATACTAAAATAACCTTCACCTCAACGCATTTCCCCCCTTGAAAGGTAAAAACAAGGGGTTCATCAGGAGGATTTATTGATAGGATCAATTGGCATGTCAAATTCTATTAGTTCACAATGGATTCTTAGCATCTCAGATGCACTCCTCCAATGGGAGACCGATAAATTAATGGTTTAGTGGCTCAGCACAAATTCCACATGCTGGGAAAGCCAGTCAGCCATGTTTACACAGGTTAGATAATTCAATAAAAGGTGGCATATTAAATGTGGTTAGTGGAGATAAAGAGGGAAAACAATCTTGGCAAGATATAATCTGTGGTGAACCCCTTCCGCTGAGGGAGGCCACTTATTTTTGTGTGTATCTAGGCAAAAGTGGGGGGAATGGGCTCTGTGATATAAATCTATATATATATTTGCCTTATTCTGTCTGTCTGTCTGTCTTGCTCCAAAATTGTGTCCTTACAGTGACAATTGTGTCCTTACAGTGACAACCGTCGGATTGGCCGCTGGTCTCGGCCTGGCCCGGCCCCACCACAAGGATTGGCCGCTGGGCTCGGCCTGGCCCCGCCCCCCATGGATTGGCTGTTTGACCAGGCCACGCCCCCGCACACGGTGCCGCTAGGCCACGCCCCTCACGGTGTGCCGCTAGGCCACGCCCCTCACGCTGTGCTGCTAGGCCACGCCCCTTACGCGGTGTCGCTAGGCTACGCTCCTCACGCGGTACTGCTAGGCCACGCCCCCTCACACTATGCCGCTAGGCCACGCGTCTCACGAGGTCCCGCTAGGCCACGCCCCTCACGTGGTGCCGCTAGGCCACGCCCCCATGCGGTGCCGCTAGGCCACACCCCCCACACTATGTCGCTAGGACACGCCCCCTCACACTATGTCGCTAGGCCACACCCCTCACACGGTGTTGCTAGGCTATGCCCCTCATGCGGTACCGCTAGGGCACGCCCCCTCACACTATGCCGCTAGGCCACTCCCCTCACACTATACCTCTAGGCCACGCCCCCTCACACTATGTCGCTAGGCCACGCCCCCTCACACTATGCAGCTAGGCCATGCCCCACACGATGCGGCTAGGCCACGCCCCCTCATACTATGTCGCTAGGCCACGCCCCTCACACTGTGCTGCTAGGCCACGCCCCCTGACACTATGCCGCTAGGCCACGCCCCTCACTCTATGGCGCTAGGCCATGCCCCCGCAGTATGCCGCTAGGCCACGCCCCCACTAGCCTGCTAGGCCACGCCCCCACTATGCCGCTGGGTCACGCCCCCCACACTGTGCCGCTAGGCCACACACCCCGCACACGTTGGGCACCTGTACACCTCCCCCAGGACAACTCCTCCCATTATACTCCTATTATACTCCTCTCTGAGGGGTTTGCAGCATGGGGGATGGAGCACGATGGGGGGTGAAGCATGGGGGATGCAGCACGATGGGGGGTGCAGCATGGGGGGTGGACCATGATGGGGGGTGCCCAGAATGGGGGGATGAAACACAATAGGGGTTCGCACTATGGGGGATGGAGCACGATGGGGGGTGCAGCATGGGGGATGGAGCACGATGGGGGGTGCCCAGAATGGGAGGTTGAAACACGATGGGGTGTGCGCAGCATGGGGGATGGAGCACGATGGGGGGTGCAGCATGGGGGGTGGACCATGATAGGGGGTGCCCAGAATGGGGGGATGAAACACGATGGGGGGTTCGCACTATGGGGGATGGAGCACGATGCAGGGTGCAGCATGGGGGATGGAGCACGATGGGGGGTGCCCAGAATGGGAGGTTGAAACACAATGGGGTGTGCGCATCATGGGGGATGGAGCACGATGGGGGGTGCAGCATGGGGGGTGGACCATGATAGGGGGTGCCCAGAATGGGGGGATGGAACACGATGGGGGGTGCAGCATGGGGGATGGAGCATGATGGGGGGTGCCCAGAATGGGAGGTTGAAACACGATGGGGGGTGCCCAGAATGGGGGGATGAAACACGATGGGGGTGTGCAGCATGGGGGATGGAGCACGATGGGGGGTGCACACCACCCTCCAAAACACACACACACCGCCACACACGCACCGCACAACACACCACACACACTGGGAACCACAAACACCCCCCTACACAGACACCCACACACAGACAACGCCGCACATACACAACACACAAACACCGTGGCACACACAAATATACACACATACCGCGCAACACACACACATTGCAGAAAACATACCTCCCCCCGAAACACATGCACGCACCCCACACCCACACCCACATAAACTGCGCAACACACACAGCACCACACACAGACAACACTGCAGACACAGCGCTCCACAAACAACACAACACACACAACAAAACACACAAACAACACCGCTCTCACCCCCCAACACCCAGACAACACCCAGAACATTTACAGCACCCTACACAAACACTTGACAACTACACACAACAACATCTATTTATATATATATATATATATATATATATATATATATACAGTTAGGTCCAGAAATATTTGGACAGTGACACAATTTTCGCGAATTGGGCTCTGCATGCCATCACATTGGATTTGAAATGAAACCTCTACAACAGAATTCAAGTGCAGATTGTAACGTTTAATTTGAAGGTTTGAACAAAAATATCTGATAGAAATTGTAGGAATTGTACATATTTCTTTACAAACACTCCACATTTTAGGAGGTCAAAAGTAATTGGACAAATAAACCAAACCCAGAAAAAAATTTTTTATTTTCAATATTTTGTTGCGAATCCTTTGGAGGCAATCACTGCCTTAAGTCTGGAACCCATGGACATCACCAAACGCTGGGTTTCCTCCTTCTTAATGCTTTGCCAGGCCTTTACAGCCGCAGCCTTCAGGTCTTGCTTGTTTGTGGGTCTTTCCGTCTTAAGTCTGGATTTGAGCAAGTGAAATGCATGCTCAATTGGGTTAAGATCTGGTGATTGACTTGGCCATTGCAGAATGTTCCACTTTTTTGCACTCATGAACTCCTGGGTAGCTTTGGCTGTATGCTTGGGGTCATTGTCCATCTGTACTATGAAGCGCCGTCCGATCAACTTTGCGGCATTTGGCTGAATCTGGGCTGAAAGTATATCCCGGTACACTTCAGAATTCATCTGGCTACTCTTGTCTGCTGTTATGTCATCAATAAACACAAGTGACCCAGTGCCATTGAAAGCCATGCATGCCCATGCCATCACGTTGCCTCCACCATGTTTTACAGAGGATGTGGTGTGCCTTGGTTCATGTGCCGTTCCCTTTCTTCTCCAAACTTTTTTCTTCCCATCATTCTGGTACAGGTTGATCTTGGTCTCATCTGTCCATAGAATACTTTTCCAGAACTGAGCTGGCTTCATGAGGTGTTTTTCAGCAAATTTAACTCTGGCCTGTCTATTTTTGGAATTGATGAATGGTTTGCCTCTAGATGTGAACCCTTTGTATTTACTTTCATGGAGTCTTCTCTTTACTGTTGACTTAGAGACAGATACACCTACTTCACTGAGAGTGTTCTGGACTTCAGTTGATGTTGTGAACGGGTTCTTCTTCACCAAAGAAAGTATGCGGCGATCATCCACCACTGTTGTCATCCATGGACGCCCAGGCCTTTTTGAGTTCCCAAGCTCACCAGTCAATTCCTTTTTTCTCAGAATGTACCCGACTGTTGATTTTGCTACTCCAAGCATGTCTGCTATCTCTCTGATGGATTTTTTCTTTTTTTTCAGCCTCAGGATGTTCTGCTTCACCTCAATTGAGAGTTCCTTAGACCGCATGTTGTCTGGTCACAGCAACAGCTTCCAAATGCAAAACCACACACCTGTAATCAACCGCAGACCTTTTAACTACTTCATTGATTACAGGTTAACGAGGGAGACGCCTTCAGAGTTAATTGCAGCCCTTAGAGTCCCTTGTCCAATTACTTTTGGTCCCTTGAAAAAGAGGAGGCTATGCATTACAGAGCTATGATTCCTAAACCCTTTCTCCGATTTGGATGTGAAAACTCTCATATTGCAGCTGGGAGTGTGCACTTTCAGCCCATATTATATATATAATTGTATTTCTGAACATGTTTTTGTAAACAGCTAAAATAACAAAACTTGTGTCACTGTCCAAATATTTCTGGCCCTGACTGTATAAAATAGTTATAAAAAAAGAGCCTGGGGTGACCTCCACATTGGATCCCCAACCACGGTAAAGCTGCCAGCTGTGGTTTTCAGGCTACAGTCGTCTGCTTTAACCTAGCTGACTATCAAAAACGGGGGGGACCTAACGTAATTTCTTTTTTTAAACTATTTTTTAAATAAAAAAAATTAATGGGGTTCCATGTATTTTGATTGCAAGCCAAGATAATGCCAGGCAGATGGGGGTGGCAACCCGTAGCTGTCTGCTTTATCTGTGCTGAGAATCAAAAATACTGCGAAGCGCTACGTCATTTTTTTTTAAGGATTTATTTTTACATCACTGTGATGTCAGGCAATCAAAATACAGGGAAGCCTTATTAAAAAATTATTTAAATAAATAATTAAAAAAAATATGTATGGGTTCCCGCTGCATTGTTCCCGCAGCTAAAATAACAAAACTTGTGTCACTGTCCAAATATTTCTGGACCTAACTGTAATATATATATATATATATATATATATATATATATATATATATATATATATATATATATATATATATATATAAAACAAAAATCATACATTAACTACACAATAAATTCTAGAATACCCGATGCGTTAGAATCGGGCCACCTTCTAGTAATTTTTTAATATTTTGCATTCTAATATCTACATTTTTGACTATCACATAAGTCTAATATCTATATGATCTATAAATATTTGTGATATAATTATGTGTTTAGTTTTCTATGGGTGAAATAGTTTAATATGAATTAATAAAAAATATCTTTTATATTTCGGGTATATTTTTTTTATATAACCTGCAATCAGACTAGTAAAAGGTAACGTACCCAATTAAGGCTAAGTAAAAAAGTGAAATACATTTGTAAACACATAAAAAAAATCAGAAACTAAAGAAAAAAAAATGAAAAAAACATTATACAATAAAAGCATATATTTTTGGAAAAACAAAAATACACATATTTGGTATTCCCACATCCACAACTACCCAATCTATAAAATGTTCATGCTAGCTAACCCCTTCAGTGAACACCGTAAAAAAAATAATAAAAATCTTAGCAAAAAATGTCTTTTAATTTTACAGCTGTCCAAAGAAAGAACAATAAAACACAATCAAAAAGTTTCATGTGAATAAAAATAAAAACTTCACCTGGTCCTGGGAAAAACAAGCCCCTATAGGGCTCCGTCATCAAAAAATAGAAATACTTTATCTCCCAGAATATTGCAATGCAAAAACATTTTTTTTTTTCTGCAATAAAATTTTTCTTGTGTAAAAGTGCCAAAACAAAAAAAATAACAATATAAATATGGTATCACTGTATTCATACTGACCCAAAAAAATAAGCTGCCTTTTCACTTTTATGACACAGTGAACAACATAAAAAAAATTCCTGAATTACTGTTTCTTCTTAATTCTGCCTCCCAAAAAGCAGAACAGGAAGTGATCAAAAAATATTATGTAGCCCAAAATGAACCTAACAAAAACTCAAATTCCTTCTGCAAGACCTCAAGTGGCTCTGTCAGCAGAAAAATGAAAAAACTATAACCTTCAAAATTCGTTAATGCTAAAATCTTTTATTTTTTTTAAAAAAAGCGATTTATAGTGTGATAATAGTCAAACCTATAAAAAAATATATAAAAATCTTGCATCACTGTAATCATACTGACCTAAGGAATAAAGCCACCTTATCACTTATACCGTAAGGTGAATGGAGGTAAAAATAAATAAAGCCAATTCTTCAACTGCTGTTGATTTGCTAATTCTGCCTCCCAAAGATCACAGCAAGGCTCAGCTTACATCTATCCTGTGCTTTACACTGAGCTCTTACACTGGAGATTATGTGTATTTCTGAAAAAAGGGATACAGACAAATTTCACAATGGAATGAGGCAAATGGAGTCACTTCTGTCACTCCCATCTGGCATTTGGTCTGGCTGTGAGCATCTTTTTAGGTATCTTTTTAGGCATGCACAAGAGTGCAGTCAACAGTGTTGTGGACCTTTGAAAAAAATACGGACACCGCTGAACAGAGGCCAAACTGAGTCAAGTATATATCTGCTGTCTCATTAGTGAATGGATTCCTCAAGGTTTCACCTGAATCATGTTGTATTTCAGAGATGTAGATGGAAACCCTGATGTAAGTGCTCAATATAGAGCACAGGACACATGTGAGGTGATGCAAAATATTCTGTATCCCAAAATGCCACCAATTGCATTTAATTCAATCCACAAAAAAATAATGTCTCCTCTCAAGACCGACATCTGTTAATGGAAATATTGAGGCCTTCATGTTACTAGTTGCACAAAGGCTTTGGAAAACTATGTGGCTCCCCCAAAAAAGAAATATAGCAAAATCTGTGCTCCCAAATTCATATGCTCTCCTCCCTTCAGAGAACCACAATGAACTCAAACCACTTTTAGTGTCCACATGTTTGGTATTGTTGTAGTGAGGATAGCCCATGTAATTTATGAGGTGTGTGTCTTAAAAAGCTCGAGCTAGGAACCATGTATGTGTGTCGCCCCACATCAGCAGTCGGGCTGCTCGGATCCGGATCCGCAGTGGCTCGAGGGGTTTCCGGAGCTGGGGGTCATGCAGACACTCAAATAAAAAGGGACGTATATGTACGGGGATTGCTGTAGATACTTTGTGACATCACCCAAGGTGTGTGGTAATATGGAGTACTACCGCTGCTGTTGGGAGGCACCCGGGGGCGATGGAGTGGCAGCCGGTTATTTAGCCCCTCCGTGGGTAGGGGTGGATGCCCTAGGGCTCAGTGTCCAGGACACGGGGAGTGATGTAGGCCGGAGGCAGCGCGCTGGGCCGGACCCGGGGATGTTGGTGTACTCACTGCTGAATAATTGCACACAAGTCTGTTGGTAAACCAAGGTGTCAGTGGCCGGCTGCCACGTCCAGGTGTACTCAGGTCCCACACCTGGCTGGTGTACCGATGTCCCTTCCTCCGGCACTCTGTAATTTTCCTCACTTCTGGACAACGCTGTATGGAACGGGGAAGTCCGCTCCCGGTATGTTCTGGTTGGGATACGTGCCCACGAAAACTGACCCTTGGGATCTCAGTGGGTCTTTGCGGATACCATATTCCCCACGGTGGGCTACCATTTCGCTCTATCTGGGCTAACACTTCTGGAGCAATGTCTGAAACCTTGTTCCCGGCCTGGTGAATTAGAGAAGGGGCTTGCAACCGTCTTCTAACTAGGGTCCAGGTACCCCGCCTGTGCACGGTTTCCGGACCGGATCTCCGCTGACTGTACCGGCGGCCTCCAACCCTGTCCCTGTCCACTTTGGATTTCCAGTGACCGGACTCCCGTTGCCTTTGGACATGGTCCACTGCTTGACACCTAGCCAGTAGACCAGGGCCACTACCCTGGCTACCCTCCACTAGGCTCAGGCTTGACCTCTTTACTACTCAAAATCTGAACTTGAACTACTGTGTTCTCGCCCCCGGATCCTCAAGACCCCTAGCAAGGCACTCCCAATCCACCTGATCCTGCCCACTGGTGTGTCCTTCCTACCCTGAAAGGGGGGCTAGGATTTTGTGGCTGATGGTACCTAGTGTGGGATGGTGTTATGTCGGGTGAATTATTTTTCTGTGACCACCTGGCGGCGCCAGGGCGCCACATATGTGTACAATGGAGAAAGAGGGCACACATAAGTTGGGCGCACATCAAAAAATAATATAATAAATTCTGTTATATGTTAAATATCTTTATTGGGTCAAAAAGTGAAAAAACACACAATTAAAAACCATTAAAAGGACAGGAAATGACAAACAAGGCCTCAAAATCTCATTATATGGCTCCAGGATCATATACCAATTGGTACCACTATCAGAAATAAATATCTTGAAAATTCAAGCAATATCACAGAAATATATTAGTACTCCTCAAATTGGTTAACAAAGTATACAGGCAGCATGCAGTAGTTGTATGCACAAATGTGTGAGGGACACTGAGCAGATTGAGTTACCAATGGGGATAGGAGGACAGAATTACAAAACATTGCAAACACTGCAAAGAGTAGATATCCACTCATAGAATCAAGGTTCTTCATTAGTACTACAAACATAGTTTGGTTCAATATCAATGTACATTAAGAGTGGGTATGATTATATGGCAAATAATAATTAAACCCCAAAATGATAAACGGTAGGCACAGTGCCAGAGTGACCAGAAGCATGCAAAAAAAATCAGACTGACAATACCAGATAATACAAACTAATAGTGTCTCAGTAGTAAGATAGAGAATATAATAATGTGTACAGACGGAGTTGTATCATAAACCCAGCTATAGGAGGAATCATGCTATAATGAGCAGCCAGTCAGAATTGTGGATCATGCACACTGCTGTAAAAATGATCCTGCAGAAGCAGAGAGTCAGATCCAAAAAAAAAAAAAGTGCAAAAACTGGGATTCACTCAGGGTAAAAAGAGGTCAGAGTGACATAGTTACCAACCAGGCCTGGTATGGTCAAAAAAGCTGCATGCTGGAGTAGAGGAGTATATGGAGCAGGATGAGGCCATGGCGAAAAGCCCCAAGCAGCTTCGTCAGGGGAAGTAGCAAGTGTGACCCAAGAGCATGTATATATATCCATACACGATTAAATAATTACCTGCCAATTAAGATCTCAGATGTGTCAGTAACCATTGCGGCGCTGGTAGCTGCAATACTTACAAGGAAGTGTTTGCCTTGTAAGAAAGTCAGGGCTGCCCATAACAAAGATGGAGCGCAATTTGAGCGCAAGCGTTCACTGAGCAGGATCAAAACGTGACGCGACAGTGCGGTCACATGGGCAGAAGTATCAAGAAACTTTATTGAGCACAAGCGGGGAGCATGAACAAAAGAGTACAAGGACATTCAAAGATAAGAACAGCGTTCAGCACGACATACATCAGTACAGGGGTAATGCGCAGATGTATTACATGCTACACACTAGAAGTGAGAGCAAAAACCAGAAATTAAGTCGCATATGATGTAATTTAATTATGTAACATATTGGGAACGCAGTAAAAAAGAAGAATCTTATTACAGCTGTTAATAATAAGTATGCAGACGCCAATATAATATATAAGATACATTTTGGAGTATAGATCACGAACCTGCCTGATAGCCACTCTAATCAAAATTAAGACATATAAATATAGATGACTGCCAATAATGTTTTGTCAGTAGGGGCAAGAAAAATAATAAGTGCAATGCAGGAAATTCTTGACAGGAGTACATTAATGAATGTTTATAAGGTGTATGAACATAAGGTACAAAACCGTGGATGTAAGCAGGTACCAAGCCTGAATTTTCCTAAGACGAACTCCCCTGGTCAACCATATAGAGGTGCAGAACACCTATACCTATACAGAGATAAGAAATGTTAAAAAAAAAAAAAAATCAAGTCTTAATAAAGTTCCAAAGCACAACGGCTCAATATGAGCAGATGGGCTTTGAACGAAGGTCACCGCTACAGTTAAGGCATACCAAATTTCAGATTGCATGAAAAGAGATGGCATCATTCAAATGGCAAAAAGGAAATGATTATTATATCCACCCAACAAAAGGATACCAATGATATGATGGTACAGATAGCAGATAAAAATTGAGTGTGCTCCTTTTGGAGAAATGTCCAATATATAAGAGGTTGTTGGATCATAGCTCAATACATAGTTATCATGTACATCAAACACCAGAATGTATAAAGTTTGCCATTGATGAAAGACATGTTGGAGGACCTACATTAAAGCAAAAAAATGAGGTATCACATACTGTAGAGATTCCTGAGTAGAGGTCTGTATACATATATGAATATCAACATAGGTGGAGTCCAAGGGGAGAAAGGAGGTAACATTCTCCAAAACATCATCAGTATCATGGCTACCTAAGGAAAATGGTATATACATCCTGGAGTCATAGGCGAACTACAAAAGATCAATGTATAGAAATAATAACATCAAAGGATAAGGGCCCCCAAAAGAAACACACGAGACCAACCAAAAAGGGGGATATAATAAGTCCAGATGGGTAACATTGAATGATGATCCATATAGAACAGAGAGTTGCAGAGACAGATGGAAGAATCCAGGTGAGTAAGCACACAGTTGTTCGTCAGTAGGCTATTAATGATCCACTGTAAAAAGAAGGTAACCATATTAGATACAAATTAAGGGGTAGACGTTAACCATCACCCAAGAAACCAGTATATAGTAATTCCTCATTAAGTCCATGAGGAGTAAGGGAGTCGAGGTGGAAAATTCATCTGGATTCTGCACGTAAAAGT
Organism: Anomaloglossus baeobatrachus; assembly: GCF_048569485.1. Classification (NCBI taxonomy): domain Eukaryota; kingdom Metazoa; phylum Chordata; class Amphibia; order Anura; family Aromobatidae; genus Anomaloglossus; species Anomaloglossus baeobatrachus. Next base: position 388,055,163 of record NC_134354.1, on the reverse strand, counting down.
GCTTTGTGTAAAGAACCTCTCCGGCCAGTTTCGTAAAGCCTCTCTAAACCAAATACCCGTAGATTCCTGCTGGAACCGGAATGATATTGTAAAAAGTGGAAAGCCAAAGTGGTAAGAGTCTTACCCTTCTTGAGATCAGTTGCTGCCAAGTTGATGGTAGAGACATGTTTTTGAGTCCGCTTTCTAAGTTCCTGGGATGTCTGACCCACGTACACCTTAGGACAGTCACACATAATGGCATAAATCACATTGGTGGTTTTACAATTAATATAAGAATGTAAAATGTGCTTCTTGGCATTAAATGGATTCGTAAAAACATCCCTAGTGGGGTGCATGTGAGGACAAATACTACAGGCACCACAGGGAAACGAACCCTTCAGATTTATGCCCCTATTCAACTTAATAGTGGGTCTCTTGAAATGACTGTTGGTGAGTATATCTCTGAGTCGTGGTGCGCGTCTAGCTGGGAGAAGAGGGACATCACTCACCAGAGAAGATACTTGGGAATCAGACGTGAGGATGGTCCAATGCTAGACAAGATCCGTCGTATCTGTGTCCACTGGTTATTGTAGTTGGTGATAACACGAAGTGGTTGGTCTTCCTTAGTGGTGTGATTATTGATTAGGGTCTGTTGGGTTTCGTTCTTGGCCCTTCGATATGCCTTGGAGATGATACTACGGGGGTAACCACGTTTCCTAAAACGAGTTGTAAGATCATTAGCTTGTGTACAGAAATCCTCCGCCGTAGTGCAGTTCCTCCGTGCCCTTAAGAATTGACCAGTGGGTACGCCTTTTCTGGTATGTGGAGGATGAAAGCTATCAAACCTGAGCAGACTGTTGGTGGAAGTAGGCTTGCGGTATAAATCGGTCTGCAGACGGTCATCCTTAATTTTCACCGAAAGATCCAGAAATGTGGCTGTGGAGGATGACATGACATACGTGAGAAGGATATTATGACAGTTACTGTTCAGGGATCGTAAAAATTCATGGCAAAGGTCCTCAGAACCCGTCCAAATGAATATCACGTCATCGATATATCTTCTCCAATGGGTGACAAATTGCTTATACAGTGAAGAGGGGTATACCGCGGTAGCTTCCCACCACCCTAAAAATAAATTAGCATAAGAAGTTGCGAATCATGCACCCATGGCCACACCAGACGTTTGTCGGTAAAATTGACGGTCAAATACAAAATAGTTGTGGTCGAGGGGCAAAGGAGCAAAGATCTAACAGGAACGAATCATGCATCCTGTCAGAATGGGATTGTTCATTCAAAAAATGTGTTAATGCTCGAATGCCGTCAGGGTGCGCGACTACAGTGACTCTACATCACAGGTCACTATAAAGGCTCCAGCTGGTATTGTGACGGATGTACAAAATTTAATGAAATCTGTAGAGTCCTGCAAATATGATGGTAATTTCAAGACCATGGTTTGGAAAAAGAAGTCCAAGTAGGTTCCCACCTTCTCACACAAACTCCCTATACTCGAAACTATCGGACGACCCGGGGGCATGTTGATATCCTTATGCACCTTGGGCAACATATAAAATGTGGGAGTCACCGGTTGTTCCACCCGCATAAATTGTTTCTCCCTTATGGTGATGATGCCCAAGGTGCAAGCCCTGTCCAGGAGCACTTTAAGTTTTTTGGAGAAAGCCAGGGTCAGGTCAGAGGGAATCCTGTTGTTATCCAGTTGCCTCTTTGCCTCATCCAGATACATGTTCACCGGCCAGAGAACCACATTACCCCCTTGTCAGCTTCCTTAATAATTATGTTGGTGTTACTGCGAAGCTGTTGTACAGCCTTTCTCTCAAGGGGGTTGAGGTTCTGGCCAGTGCACGGATCTGCAGGTAGCCTTGAGATATCCGATTTGACCACATCAAAAAACGTCTTGTTGGCGGGAGCTAAGGAAAGAGGTGGAATAGCCGTGGACTTACGTTTTAGAGGAAATGGTTTCCTGCTCGTGGGATTCTCATTTTCTCGGAGAAGGTCCAATAAATCATAGAACACCTGTCGATCTGTTTCCGGAAGATGGTTGATGATGTCAGGTTTTTTATACATCGTTTTGAAAACTAGAGTCCTACAAAAAAAGGACAAGTCCTTAATCAAGGTAAATTTGTCAAGAATATGCATAGGTGCAAAAGTTAGACCTCTCTGCAGGACAGAGATCTCACAAGGAGATAAATTATGGTCAGACAAGTTAATGATTTGTAAGGAGTCGTCCGAAATGGCATTACCTGTCTCAGAGATGGTAGGTGTGTCCGTGTCTGTGATAGAGAGAGTGGTGTTCAAAAGCGTCTGTGACTCCTGTTGGACCAGTAGGTATTCTGTGGCCTGGGTTTTGGATTTCTCCTCAGGTTTCTTGTGCTTCCTGCCCCTTCTGATCTGGTGTCTGCATCGCTGCCTGTGCTCGATAAAAAATCATCAGTTGTTACCGGATTATTCGGGGAATTATCATGAGATAAGGTGTTCTTTGAGTTGGAGGTTACCCCCCATTTGGAGTTGCCATAATGTCTCCATTTAAAGGCGATCTTCTTATCAAAATCGTTCCGGTCCCTATTTAGCTTATATTTCTTCTTTTGTATGACCTCTTTCTCATATTTGTCCAAGGAATCCTTCATTTGTGTCAAAAAAGGTTGCACCTGTGTAGCTTTGTCAAATTTATTAAGGTTGCTCTCCTTATCTCTAATTTCTGTTTTAGTATTAGCAAACAGTTCGCGGTCATGTTCAAGGAGTATGTTAATTATAATGTGGGAGCATTTGAGAAGGCCCTGTTCCCATGTGTTCTTCAACGGGGCTGTGGGTTCCCAGGCTGGAAAAATTTGAACCCTCAATCCTCGAGGACAAATATTAGCACCCAAATATTCTTCAAGACTCCGAATATTCCAATAACGTCTGATCCCTTTTTTATGTAAAGCAAAAAGTTCCTGAGAGCAGGTGGAAAATTCCGAATCGGATACAAGACTGGTGCTGGTGGAAAGTGGATTATCATTCACTTGTGCACGCCAAGATGCCTCTCTGGCCTCCCAGGCCATGGTGGCACAACAATCAAAGAACGAAATTGGCAAAAGGAAATAATAATAATAATCCCATATGCAGGCTAAGTACAATATCAAATTGAATATTTAAGGGCGCCACATATGGACACTAAGGCTATGTGCCTGCAGATTTTGTCATGGAAAACCTGCGGATTTATCTGGATTTTCCAGATAAATCCTCAGGTTTGTGCAAGTACAGGCACTCCCCATGTTATCCTATGGGGTTTGGGGAGTGCTGTATCAATGCTGCGGTATGTGCGGCTGCGGAATATGCTGTGGATTTCCCGCAGCTGCATGTAACTGCATGTCAATTGTTCATGCAGAAATATCTGCGGATGTCCCACCTTTCCACTATGGAGATAGAGGGCAGGACTTCTGCAGGTATTTCCGTACTTGTTCCGCAGGTTTACTGCAAGAAAAATGCTCGAATCCCGCTGCAATGGATAGCTGCAGATTCCGTTGAGCCGCTGCGGTCAACTTGTGGACAAACCTGCGGCAAAGTCCGCGGGTACGTTGTCCCGTGGGCACATAGCCTTATAGGGCTTATTTGCAATTATTAATTCTGCAACATTCACTGCTGTTGACTCCACAGCCTTTTTTCCACAGACAAAATCTTCACTACACCTGTAGATGAATTCCTATAGGGGTGTAATTTTCAAAATGTGTACACTTGAGGGGGATTCAGCTGTTCTGGCACTTCAGGACTCTGCAAATGGAGTCCACAAACTATTCTAAAAAAAAAATCTGTGTTCCAAAAGTCAAATGGTGCTCCTTTCTTCCGGTGTGGCCAAGTAGAACTGTACAATCATGTGTCGTAGTTAGAGATGAGCGAACCGGTCGCGGTTCGGCTCGAGCTTGGTTCGCCAAACGGAGGTCTCGTTCGAGTTCGGTTCGGCGAACCACTCAAACTCATAGGAAACAATGGGAGGCAATCACAAACACATAAAAACACATTATAAATGTACACATACAGTTAATAAACATTGCCATAACACTTACCGGTCCCCACGACGCGTCACCGCTCACAAGCCACAGCTCCTTCTCACTCACGGATTGAGAACACTGCACGGGGAATAGCACCACCTTCTTCTTATGCAGCGCTCCTGATGGAGCAGAGCTGCGTGTGTTGAAGGAGAAAGAAGACAGAAGAGCCGGATCGTGGAGGGATGCGTGGGAGTAATAAGCATGGAGTCTCTAATGTGTCTGTGTATTTATTTCTATTAAAGTATTTTTTCTCTGTGTGGTGTCTTTTTTTTAACCCTTTATTGGAGATTCTTAATGGCTGGGTCAAACTTGCCTGACATTAAGAATCTCTGGCTTAATACTAGCTAGTAAAACAAAGCCAGTATTAACCCTTATTACCCAGCAAGCCACCGTCACCAGGGCTGTTGGAAGAGTTGGATACAGCGCCAGATGATGGCGCTTCTATGAATGCGCCATTTTCTGGGGCGGCTGCGGATTGCAATTCGCAGCAGAGGCGCACAGAAATCTCGGGCTAACCTGTCCTGCAGATTCCAATCCCCAGCTGCCTAGTTGTACCCGGCTGGACACAAAAATGGGGCGAAGCCCACGCCATTTGTTTTTTAATTATTTCATAAAATAAGTGAAATAATTAAAAAAAACAGGCTTCCCTATATTTTTAGTTCCCAGTCGGGTACAAATAGGCAGCTGGGGGTTGGGGGCAGCCCGTAGCTGCCAGCTGTAAATGGCTAGCACACAAAAATATGGCGCCCGCGCCGTCCAAACCGGATCCAATATCATCTAATCGGTTTGCTGGAAGGCAAAGCGATCAGATGATGTATCAGGTTCAAGGGCCTGAATCACATGACACAGCAGCTGATTGTATAAACGGCTTTTATACAAATAGCTGATGCATCAGTGCAAAAAAACAAAAACAAACTACACACTTCAGTGCAGACTCCTGTCCGACAGCATCAGCTGATAGTTTAGCGGGCCGGGCGGTAAAAAGCCGGCCTCAACGTTCCACTTATAGTGTCAGCTGATTCCGTCAGGTGACTGCATTAGCTGATCATCGCCAGGTCTGAGAAAGAGAGAGAGAGAAAGAAGATAGAGAGAGAAAGAGAAAGAAGAGAGAGAAAGAAGCAAAAGAGGAGAAAGAAGAGAAAGAGAAGAGAGAGAGAAAGAAGAGAGAGAAGAAAAAGAGGAGAAAGAAGAGAAAAAAGAGAAAGTAGAAAAAGAAAAGAAAGAAAAGAGAGAGGGAAAGGAGAGAAAGAAAGGAGAGAAAGAAAGGAGAGAGAGAGAAATAAAGGAGAGAGAAAGGAGAGAGAGAGAAAGAAAAGAGAGAGAAAGAGAGAGAGGAAGGAGAGAAAGAAAGGAGAGAGAAAGGAGAGAAAGAAAGGAGAGAGAGAGAAAAGAGAGAAAGAAAGGAGAGATAGGAGAGAGAGAAAGGAGAGAGATTAAGAAAGGAGAGAGAGAAAGAGAGAGAGAAAGGAGAGAAAGAAAGGAGAAAGAGATATGAGAGAGAGAGAAAGGAGAGAGAGAGAAAGAAAGGAGAGAGAGAAAGGAGAGAGAAAGAAAGGAGAGAGAGAAAGAAGGAAGAGAGAGAGAGAGAAAGAGAGAAAGAAGAGAGAGAAGAGAAAGAGGAGAAAAAAGAGAAAGAAGAGAAAGTAGAGCAAGAAGAGAAAGTAGAGAAAGAAGAGAAAATAGAGAAAGAAGTGAAAGAAAGGAGAGAGAAAGAAAGGAGAGAAAGAAAGGAGAGAGAGAAAGAGAGAGAAAAGAGAGAAAGAAAGGAGAGAAAGAAAGGAGAGAGAGATAGGAGAGAGAGAAAGGAGAGAGAGAGAAAGAAAGGAGAGAGAGAAAGGAGAGAGAGAAAGGAGAGAGAGAAAGAAGAGAAAGAGAGAAGGAAGAGAGAGAGAAAGAGAGAAAAAAGATAGAGAAGAGAAAGAGGAGAAAGAAGAGAAAGAAGAGAAAGTAGAGAAAGAAGAGAAAGAAAGGAGAGAGGGAAAGGAGAGAAAGAAAGGAGAGAGAGAAAGAGAGAGAGGGAAAAGAGAGAGAAAGGAGAGAGATAGAGAGAGAGTTCACAGCTGATGTCCGACTCCTCACCTCAGTGCATAATTAAATTATATTTATACCAGGTCTAGAACTCACAACCTTATGCTCCCTAGGTGAGCACTCTATCCACTCAGCTATTGCTTCTAATGTAAATGATTGGCAGATGGTAGTCTTGAAGTCTGGATTGCTATGTGAGGCTCATGCAGATCCCTCGTGTTCTGTAGCAGAGATGACAGTGTCGTGTGGATTACGTCGGACCTGGAGGGGTGTTGGAGGATTTTAATAAAATGGTGAAACTGTGTTTTTTTGTCTTTTATTCCAAATAAAGGTTTTTTCGCGGTGTGTGTTTATTTACTTTCACTTTATAAATAGATAATAATTATAATTTGAAACTATAAATAAAAAAAAAAAAATTCTTTACCAGGACTAGAACTCCCAACATCATGCTTCTTAGGCGGGCACTTTATCCTCTAGTCTATTGCTTTTTATGAAGAGGATAGGCGGATTTTCTAATCTTGAAGCCTGCTGTGCTGACTGAAGTCTCTGCTTCATTGCTACGGAGCCACTACATCCCGTGAGAGCAGAGCTGACCTTGTCGTGTGGATTACTTCGGACCTGGAGGGGTATTTTTGGTATTAATAAAGGGGTGAACCAGGGTTGTTTTTTCTCTTTTATTCCAAATAAAGGATTTTTCGCGGTATGTGTTTATTTACTTTCACTTACAGTTTAATCATGGAAGGTATCTCGGGAGACGCCTGCCATGAATAAACTCATTATTACCCCAATTGCCACCGCACCAGGGCAATTCGGGATGAGCCGGATAGAGTCCCGCAGGACTGTCGCACTTAATGGATGCGGCAATTCTGGACGGCTGCAGGGTGATATTGTTAGGCTTGAGGGCTCCCCATACCGTGGCGCTCTCCATCCTGACAATACCAGCCTCCAGCAGTGCGGCTTTATCCTGGCTGGTAGCAAATATGGGGGAAACCGCATTTTTTTTAAAATTTATTTATTTATTTATTTATTTTAATGCATGATATAGACCCGTCCACCGGCGGCTGTGATTGGTTGCAGTGAGACACCTGTCACTCAGCTTGGGGACGTGTCTAACTACAACCAATCATAAGCGCCGGTGGGCGGGGAAAGCACAGAATAACTAATTGACTAATGAAGCGGCAGCCATTTTCTAAAGAGGAAAAGACGCCGCAGATTTGTGACAGCCGGGGAGCGAGACGCCCGTGATCGGTGAGTAGGAAAGGGAGAGGAATTGTGCTGGGGACGCAGGACACATGCACATAGCAACATGTGCACATAGCCTTACTGTGAAAAGCCACATTTATAGTGATAGAACCATTCTCGAACGTAACTCGAGCTGCCGAACTTTTAGCAAAAAGCTCGAGTTCTAGTTCTAACTAGAACACCCCCCAAAATCACTCGAACCACGAACTGGAGAACCGCGAACCACGAACCGCGCTCAACTCTAGTCGTAGTGCCACATTCTTGAAAAATTATGTCACACATTATGATGACTTTTTTTATCTACTGGCCTTGTGAAAATTTAAAATTTGGGCATTAACATTTTAGTGGTACAAATTGTATTATGTTGTCTTCATTTTGTAACACACTTGTATTGTCAGTATGCTTACTGCACACCTAGAAGAATTAAGGGGTGTACTTTTTTAAAATGGGGTCACTTATGATGGGTCTGTTTTTTTCGTGTGTCAGGGGCTCTTTCAATATGACATGGCACCCCCAAACCTTTCCAACTAAATCTGAACTCATGGCACTCCTTCCTTCTGACCTTTGCACTTTGTCCCATATGTAGTTTTCGACCATATGAGGGGTATTGACGAATGTAGGAGACATTGTCTAACAAATTATATAGTCCATTTTCTTCTATTACCCTTTTTAAAAATTAAAACTTTGGGGCTAAAGCAACATTTTATTGGAAAACAATAGTAATTATTTTATTTTAACTGCACAATGTTATACAATTACATGAATCACCTGGGGTTTAAAAATGCTCACTTTACCCCTAGATGAATTCCTTGACAGTAGTACTATCCACAATGGAGTGACTTGTGGGGAGTTTCTGCTGTTTTGTTATGCCAGGGATCTTCAAATGTGACATAGCATCCCTAATCTATTCCAGCCAAAATAGCACACCGTCTGAGTCCTGCGGTGGTCCTAAAAAGACGTGTTCCACCACATATGGGGTATTGTTGTATTTGGGAGAAATTACACAATAGTCTATAATGTTCATTTTCTCCTCTTACTCTTGCAAAAATCAAAGAATTGAGGTGGCTTTACACGCTATGAGATCGCTAAAGCGATCTTGTTGGGGTTACAGAATTTGTGACCCACATCCAGCCGCTTTAGCGATGTCGTGTGTGACACCTACGAGCGATTTTGAATCATTGCAAAAACGTTCAAAATCGCTCATCGGTGACATGCCCCCCTATTCCCAATTATTGTTGCTGCTGCAGTAATGATGTTGTTTGTCGTTCCTGCGGCAGCACACTTCGCTATGTGTGATGCCGCTGGAATGACAAACATCTCCTTACATGCGTCCACCGGAAAAGGAGGAAGGAAGGAGCATGTTCCGGCCGCTCATCTCCTCCCCTCCTTTTCTATTGGGCAGCGGTTCAGTGACGCTGCTGTCATGTTGCTGTGATGCTGAACGGTCTGCCGGTCACAGCGACGTCGCTGCACAGGTATGTGCATGTGACGCTGCCGTAGCAATAATGTTCGCTACGGCAGCGATCACCACATATCATGCCACCGACAGGAGCGAGTGCTATCGCATTCGACATCACTAGCCGATGCTAGCGATATCGCAGCGTGTAAAGCGGCCTTTAGTCTAAAACAAAATTTTTGTTGGGAACATTTAATTTTCTATGTTCATGGCACAACATCATAAAATTCTGTGAAGCACCAAGGGGGTTCAAAGTGCTCACCAAACATCTAGAAAAATTCCTTGAGGAGTCTAGTTTCAATAATCGGGTCACTTGTGGGAGGTTTCTACTGTTAAGGCACATCAAGGGTTCTCGAAACACAACATGGCATCCACTAATGATTCCATACAGTTTTTCGTTCCAAAAGTCAAATGGCATTCCTTAAGGGTATGTGCGCACGTGTGCGTATTGCATGCAGTTACGCTGCGTTCTACACCGCAGCGCAACTGCATGCGTCCTGCATCCCCTGCACAGTCTATGGAGATTGTGCAGGAGCCGTGCGCACGTGGCATATTAGAACGCAGCGATTCGGCTGCTGCCCGAATCGCTGCGTTCTAAGAAGTGACATGTCACTTCTTCCGTGCGGTTTGCATGCTGTCTATAGGGAGAGGCAGCATGCAGAGCACACGTTCTCTGCCGGCACCATGCGCTTCAGAACGGAGCTTTTCAGCTGCACTCTGAAGCGCACACGTGCGCACATAGCCTTACTTTTGAGCCCTATCGTGCAACTAAACAGTAGTTCTCCACCACATATGGGGTATCAGCATACTCAGGAGAAATTGCACTAAAAATTGTAACGGGCATTTTTCCTTGTTACCCTTGTAAAAATAAAAGAAATGTGTGGCTAAAACAACTTTTTGTGGAGAAAATATGTTTTTTATTTTCATGGCGCAACATAAAATTCTGCAAAGCACCTTCGGGTCCCAGGTACCTGCCACACATGTAGATAAATTCCATAATGGGTTTAGTTTCCAAAATTGGGTCACTTTGGGGGGATTTCTACTGTTGAAGCACATCAAGGGCTCTCCATATGAGACGTGGCGTCCGTTATCGATTCCAGCAGATTTTGCATTTCAAAAGTTTAATGTTGCTCCTTCCGCTCCGAGCCCTGCCATGCATCCAAATAGTTGTTTTCCATCACATATAGGGTATCGGAGTACTCAAGAGAAATTGCACAACAACTTGCTATTTCAATTTCTTTTGTTACTCTTGTGAAATTTCAAAATTTCAGGGCTAAAGCAACAGTTTTGTGTGAAAAAGTACAATTTTCATTATTTCCTTCGATGTTGCTTAAATTCCTGTGAAGCATTTAAAGAGTTAACAAACTTATTGAATGTGGTTTTAAGCACTTTGAAGGGTTTAGTTTTTAAAATTGTGTCAATTTTTGATATTTTCTGTGATACAGGCCTCTCAAAGTCACTTCAAATGTGATGTGGTCCCTACAAACGTTCCTTTTGTAAAGTTTGCTGGAAAAATAAGATAAATAATCCTTTAACACATAATTTCCTAGCAAAAAAAAGTTTCAAAAATGATTCTGTTGTAGAGTAAACATGTGGTAAATGCTATTTATTAACTATTTGGTGTGACAAAACTCTGGTATGAAAATTGAAAGTTTAAAAGTTGCAAAATTTTTTGAATTTTTTTCCAAAATTCTGATATTTTACACAAATAAACATAAAAATAGATCAAAATTTCTTGCCATCCTGAAGTATAATGTGTCATGAAAAAAAATAATCTCAGAATCACTGAATCACTGGGATCTTTTGAAGTGTTTTCTGGATGCAGCAGTTCTGACACAACCAGAGTTTTTAGATGTAGCAATGCAGCAGAACTAAAAAAATGGTGACAGTGAGCTGCTAATCACAGTAGGTGGAGTGGTTGGTCTAGGCAGTGCATGCCAAGTCTAAGCAATGATAGCGTCCTAGTGCTAAAATAATCTTTGCAAGTAAACAAGTAAATAAAACCACTGAGCTTGATAAGAAAGGCATCACAGAAATCTGTGTTTTTAACCCTTACAGCATGCTGTCCTCAGGTTACATAGCAAAAATCTGCTGACGGATTCCCTTTAACAACAGTACACGCAACAATTAAACCTTGGGCTACCTCCTAGCATTTGTTGTTATGTTGTGTTTTTTTGGCAAGGACTTAACTTAAAATTTAAAAATACATTATTACACTAAGGGCTTATTCACATGTATGACGTTCCCATAAAAGTGCTATCCATGGTTTTCACAGATAGAACTCATACCTGTGATTGTCTAGGGGGCCATTCAAAGATACATTATTTTTCGGAGACCGATGGGCATATCAAACTCAGCATTGTAAGTCTACGTGTTTGTGAATAAATCAGTCTGCACTTGGATGACATCATGGATTATCAGAATCGACAAGGTGGAGATTTTTTTCTATTTCTCCCTGTACAAGAAAAGCAGATGACACTCAGACCACACTTAGACCAAGCTCTCATCAAACTCTAATCAAAATCTTATAAAAATAATCAATCCATTTTTTTCTTACTTGGAAAAATCTGAAGTGTGAATGAGATGTGTGAGAATGCCGAATGCGCTTTTGTATAAAGAGGCTCAACAGCTACTGAAAGCTCTGGTCGTGGTTGTGGCAAATCATATGTCTGGCAGTTCTCTTGCATATTGCTGGAGGATGATTATTTGGCACTCTGCTGTGGCTGCAGCAACCCCGTGAACTCCTGAGGGGAGATGCAACAAGTTCAAAGAAACAGAAGAGGTCACGATAATGGGTAGCGCTGCTCAAAGAGGAGATTGATGAATTTCTGCTAAAGGTCGTTTATTAATAAGCCACAATGCGTTTCGGGGTCATATGTCCTCCCCCTTCCTCAGGTAGCATAAAACAAAGCTAAAATGTACATATATATATATATATATATATATATATATATATATATATATACACAAAGACACCTGGAATGCACAGATAAATCCACCCCCAGGAGCTGATTCTAAATTAGTTAATTAACCCTTCCCATGATTAACCCCCAATTCCCCATAAGAGGATGCTACCTGAGGAAGGGGGAGGACATATGCCTCCGAAACGCGTTGTGTCTTATTAATAAACGACCTTTATGAGAAATTCGTCAATCTCCTCTTTGAGCAGCGCTACCCATTATCGTGACCTTTTCTGTTTCTTTGAACTTGTGACTTGTTAAAAAGGAATTGCTTTTTCATTTTGAAAACTGCTAATCTGTACCTGTTACCTAAATATAGCGATCATTTTTTTAAGGCTTGATAAAAAGCCTTTGGAACAATTTCCTTTAGTTAGGTAACCGCAAACCTGTTACAGATTTCAAAAAGAGATAATTATTTTCATTACTAATTTAAAAGCCATTAGTTCTTAATTCTCAACATTGCTGAGCACACATAATAATAATAATAATAATAATAATAATAATAATAATAATAACCATCCCTATAATAAATAGGGTATTTTATAAACTCTGCATGAACTGGTCACTAGTCAGTATTTGTACAAGTACAGGTATAGAATGCTTTTAAGTATATGAAGAGTGTGTAAGGAGATGCCATGAGGAACCAGATTTAAAAGAAAATTTTGTAAGGGCAGATCTTGATTAGTTACATAAAGGAGGTAAAGTTATAGTCCTGTCTAAAGAAATGTGTTTGTCCCTAAATAAAGGAATAATTTTTGAACACATTGTGAAAAAGCTTTTGTTTCCCGGTCTAGCAAAGAAACTATCTCTTGAAACTCCCAAAACAAAGAAAATATTTGACCAACACAAGAGAACCATAAGTCATTTTCACTCAATATATAATAATTTGTATTATTCACAATTATACAAAACGACATAGACTGTAAGAAAACCCAATTCAAAATAAACAAACTTTTAACCAGTGGCTATATCATAATTATGAAAGTATGGGTGTCAGCATTAGAGATGAGTGAACCTTTTCAAACTGGGTCAACCTTTGAAGTCTCAAAAAAGGCCCAGGTTAGGCAACCCTTCCTGCGAACTGCAGATCCACGATCGCAGGTAGCCACAGTCACAGTTACGGCTGTGGATGGAATGCTTCTCATGGTTGCATCACTATGTGTTTTTATGGGAATAATCACATCTACCCCATTCATCATACAGCATCACAATCCTATCCAAAACATATGTTATTAGAAAAGCATTTTTTTTAAAACGCGATCAGTGATCGAACAAAACTGAATATTGCCGACTTTTAAGGAAAGTGCTCGGGTTACCGAGCCTGAACCGAACAGGTTAAGGCTCATACCGAATTTGAAATTGGCAAACCTTTATCTAACAGATTCGCTCATCTCTAGTCAGACTCAGCATATATCTTAGAGCCTACAGAAAAAATCCATAAGCTACATGTGATTATTATTATTGTTAAAGGGCAATATCTTTTCATACTTACTATAAATGTACTATACAAAATATGATGCTAGTACATGTGCCATACTAATCAAGTAAAGCATAGCAGCAGTCACAAATGTAAATCTCATGCAGCATAACAATTAATAAATGATGGCATTAATGTAGAGAGCTGCCACGCCCCAGGCCCTTGGGACACTAGGTTCCTGGTGATGGATAATGGGGATCAGCGTCACAGGTGTCCTTGCCCAGTTCCGTGACATGGGAGGCGCTGAGTAACAGGGTTATATTGTATGTCACTTGTGACGCTACTGGCGGGTTGCGGTAAGAAGATGTCCCTCCACTGCTGTGGTTTTAGGGACAATTGGTATAGCAGCAAGTGTGTTTGCGCCCTCCGCCAGTAGGGGCTTAAGTCCCTTGTAGTTGTACTGCGCCTTGTGGTGCGCCAGTAATAGACACCACACAGTTCTTGCAGATTAACCGGTATTTACTCACTGGATGTTGCAAGTGCAGTTTGGTACGACTTTCCTTTGTCCCGGGGCTGACTTGAGACCCAGTTGAGCCCTCCGTGCACATGCAGAGCTGATGGTCCCCTTGCCTGAAGCTGTTGGTGACCTGCGGCGCTCCGCTCCTTTGTTTTTCTGGGCCCAGTATGACAGGCCTCGCGGTCCCTTGTGGGGTAGGTTACTTCTTGGTGCCCTCTCCTGGGTCCTATATATGAGGCTGTGTCCCTGAGCCTATGGGTGGTGTGGTACCCTGGAAGTCACCACACACGGCTGGATCAGCAGACCACCTGGAGCTGTCGTCTACTCTTGGGTCCAGTACCCCGTCGTGCATAGTACCTGGGATCTTCTGTATACCCTCAAGCTACTACCTCCTCTCCTCTCAATCACAATCCTTACACCTTTCTCACTCACTGACTCCTTTCAACTGTCACTCCTTCAACTGTCATTTTTCCTCTGCCTAATTTGTCTAGCAACCCCTGTTGCTTCCCACAAGCCACGCCCCTTTCCCAGGCTAATAGCTAAGCGATTGGTTCTCCCAACTGCCCACTGTTAACCCTATACATGCTGTGCCCAGTTCTCAGGGAATGTGCCCCTACCTATGTGTGAGGTGTGGGTTGTCAGCAGAGGGCATTTCAGAAAGCCTTATTATCCTGCAGACCACTTGGGTAGCATACCCCAGGGTGCTGCATTAACACACTTAAATAAGGTTCTAGTGCATTGTGCCCTAGTAGTCAAATAGTTCATAGCAGCAGTCATATTGATTTATGAATTGTTATGGCTACACGAGGTTGGGTTTAAGAGTGCCGGCTTCAGAAAGGTGCACTTCGCATATCCAGACGTGAAGCTGCAGGCTTCTTCCCATCAGGACATGTATAGTATGCCTCGCTATGGCTGAGAAGTGTATACCCGGCTTCAAAGGCGCTAAGATGTTAGGGCAGTAAGCCGCTAGCACGTAAGGGATTTGCATAAAGCTGGTGATGCTGCCAACTCTTGCCAATAATGTTATCATGCACACGATAATATGATGAGAGGGCCAACTAGCCTGGGGAAAATAATGCCCCATGGACTAGTCAAAGGCTTAAAGGGAAGCAATCACCAGGATTTTCGTATATAAGCTAAAGCGAGTGCAATACTGGCACTATCAGGCTGATTCTCTACATACCTGTAGTGGTCATATCGAATGTTTAGGTTTGAATTCCAAAAAAGTAAAGTTTTAAAATTAGCTGCTAGTTGAGTGGCAATTGCAATAGAGCAGATAATATATTCATAGTTATGCTAATTCTAACAAGGAAAGGGGATAAGTATTATACAAACGTTTCACTTTGTTGCAGGACCTGTGTGAGGTCATACCCATGTGACCTGGTATCCAGCTTTGTTGGCTGAGGCCCCTCCCTTTCTGGCCATAATGGTATGACCTCTCACAGGTCCTTGAACAGACAAAGTGAATTGTCTGTATAATATTTATGCTAATTCTAACAGAGGGAGGGGGTAACTATGAATATGTTATCTGATCCTCAGCTGCTGTCACTCAACAAGTAGCTAATTTTATAAACTTTACTTTCTTGGATTTCAAAACCTATACATCCAAGCTGACCACTACAGGTATGCAGAGAATCAGCCTGATAGTGCCTGTATAGCACTGGCTTTAGCTTACATACAAAAATTCTAGTGATTGGTGAGCTTTAATTAATATATTAAAAACAGGGTTTAAAAAGACTTTTCTGAAACATGCACTTAGGTGTCAGACAATATAAAGAAATGGTTAGGCAGGGTATTGGTAATAAATATATAAATTCTGATGGGTGGGAGGGCATGGTTGACATGAGAGGTTCCCTTTAACAACCATTCACATGGTGCAGTGTCTCACAGTATTCTTTCATTACTGACAGTCTACAGCATTAATGTAGTTATAACTCATCTCCTTGAGTCTAGGTCACGAAATAAGAAACTGCCTTAAATGTGGATGATACTTTCTCATCTTCTTGGTTAAAAGGGCTGAATTCTCCCCAAGGAATACATTGACTGAAGCTTGGGGATAACATCACCGTCATTTTTTTTTTCTTCTTTAGCCCTTCTTGACCCCGGCAGTCCTCCAAGGATATGAAGTTTGACTGTAAAAGCCCACTTTCTGAGTAACTTTCTGACATCTCTTTTCAAAGGAAGGGAATTTTTAATCGCATTCTTTGTAATTGAGCCATGGGATCTCAGGAACTTGCAGCTGAGGATGTGAAGTGTTTGCTCAGTCTCATTTTGGAACATTTGTCAAAATAATATTTTTTTAGAAAGAATAAAAATTAATAATTGCTCTGAAAATTTGAACAGCAAAATTATATACTTGTGAATATTACAAATACATTATTAAACAATATTCTACAGTATATAAAAGTATGGTAAATGTAACTTGTGTATTACATTTAAAGGGAGCCTAACAATACATTCAAGCTGCCGAATGACATACTGCATAAAATAGATACTTTTTTCTTCTCTAGAATGGTAAAGCACTTTAACAAAACATACTTTGAAAAGTCAACCAGGGATAGTCATCTGAAAAATATCATCAATGGCTGGCTTTTCAAATTACTGTATTTTTTGACAATAAGAAGCTCCGAACAATAAAATGCACCCCAACTTTAGAGGGAAAAAAGGAAAAAAAATATTTTTAATGTCAAAATGGGAGTCTGTTTTGTAATCTTAAGGTCCATCTTATAGGTCGAATTGAGCTTACTGGGGGGGTCATAGGAAGCTGATCACGGTATGAGTGGGGCGATGCTGGCAGGACAGGAGGTCACAGCGGCGCAAAGCTGATGCCATGAACTTCAGGAAAATGGCATTGGAAGTTCACATGCACAGATTGACATCTTGGAGAGCCGTCATATCAATCTGTGCATGCGCCACCTCGAGAAACAAATTCCTGAAGTCCATCACGTCCGCTGCAGGGAGATTAATGGCGCCTGCCTCACGCCGTTAATACATGACTCCTCCCAGTCCATGGCCTGCAGCATCGCCTAACTTGTGCCACTACCAGCTTCCTATGACCTCGCTCTACCATCCCTGCCCCCTTGGTAAGCTACATTCGGCTTATAAGACGCACCCCTATTTTACCCCCAATTTTTAGGGAAAAAATGAGCCTTATAATCCAAAAAATACAGTATGTTGTTTTCTGAAATGACATAGAGTAAAACATTCAAGGCTACATTAATGCAGCGAGTGTCTGATGCATGATGCCCATAGTTCAGGCGGCATAAATCCGCTAACAGGTTCCCTTTAATTATATGATGCTAATTTTGTCATATACTATTAAACATTTGACGCACCCCAGGTTTTTGGGGTACTCGGTCCCGGGCCTTGTATTCACTGGGATGTATCACGGGTGACCGTTGCCCAGTCCGTTACCCTGGGGGTCACTTAAAAAGGGGAATTGTACAAGGGAAAAATAAAATAAAGTGTTTTTCGTGATGCTACTTGTGGTATGCGGCTATATGGGGAAAGCCGCTGATACAAAGTCTCTCGCTGCTGGGGCTGGTGGTATTAGGCAGCTTAGATGTGATGGCCCTCCGCAAGTAGAGCTAGGCCCCAGGGGAGGATGATGGTCGTTGTAGTATAATGATGCAGAGGTTTAGGAAGAATTCAGACAACACAGGGGCTGAAGTTTAACTTGTGCTTTACTCACTGGTTTGGAGTAGCTGCAACCTGGCTGGTGCTGGTCTCTACCAATCCAGTATTCCCTTTGTTCCAGTGCCGGTGTAGTGACCTGGTGGGCTTTACTTCCATGTACCCGTTTGTAGTTGGTGGGTCCCCATGGCCTGGAGAGTTTTGGGGTCTCCTACAGTTGTCACAGTTCTGGCCCGAATGGCAGGCAGCTTGAACCTATCTTTGGTCGGACCTCTTTCCCCATTCCCAGGTTCCCTCTTTGCTGCTGTGCCCTGGACATTAACGTCAGTAAGGTCCTTGATGGTCCCCTCACTGGGCAGATTCTTATCAGGTGAGCCTGAAGCATTTTCCTGAACTAGGGCTCTGCACCCCACCGACGCTCGGTCCAGTGAGTACTCACACTGTATCTCCTTGGCAACTGTACTCTTTTTACTCAATCAGTCATTTTAAACTTTCCGTCTGTGTACTTACTTCTGACTGAACGTCTTGCTGACTGAATGTCTAACTGACTTCACTTCTTCCAACTTACTGTCTGACAAGATGTCCGTCTCCCATCACTCCACTGGCTAGCCCCTCCTCCTCCCAGGTTTCTGACTGGTGGATTGGATGAGTCTCGACCAATAGGTGGCCATCCATCAGTCCCCTCTCTAGCCTGTCACCTAGTCTGGGAAAAAGGGCGTGGATTTGTGTGTGTGTTGTGGTATTTACCGACACTGGTCTTCTAAGAATCTGGGGTTAGTTATAGTACCCTGTGGCACCTGACACTCTGGGGCGCCACACATCAACATCTGTTTTTCAAAGGAAAAAAGTTGGTTATAAGGCTCATATGTGATTATCTGGCAGCAGCAACTAAAGCAACTCAAGAATTCTGTGGAAATTTTGCTTTATACTATATTGGGAAATATAATCTATTACAATTTTAATAGAGAGCACTATTAGGTAAACATGTAATAGATTCATTGTGATTTCTGTAGCTGAAAATGTACATTTATAAACTCTGATGCAATTTTGTCATCATTTTGTCTAAATATATTATACAGCAAAACAGCCTTAAAAGAGCATTGCAAAAAATAAACATATGCATTATATGTTTTAAAATTATCACCATTTAACTGGAATTATGCAGGTAAATGCAGAAGCATGAATATTTATATTGTTATGTCAGCATATGTAGATATTAGTGATACTTTGGGTTAGAGTTGAGTGGAGTGGAGAAGAGAAGAGTGAACCCAAACTATAATGTTTGGGATTCATACTGGACACCTTAGTGTGGAACTCTGAACATGTTACTGTTCTAGTTCACCACCCAAATAAAGCTTGTTGAAAGGTTGTAGCACAGCCAAACAACAAGCTTTGAGGCTGTGCGCACTTCTGGACCTATCACAGCCATGTCAAGTATTGGCATGGCTGTGATTGGCCAGTGCATCACGTGACTAGTTTTTATAAATGGGAGAGAGTGCAGGAACACACAAATAAATAAATATAACACAAATATATGATCTATAAAACAGTCACACTAGTTAACTCCTTCGGTGAACACTGCAAAAAAAAAAAAGTAGCAAAACTAGGTCTTTACATCATACAGACAAAAAAGTGAAATAAAACGCAAAAAAACAAGCTGCAATACAGCTACGTCAGCAAAAAATTATAAAAACCATGCTCTCAGGACACAGCAATGCAAAAACGTTTTTTTTTCCTAAAAAACTACATACATATGGTATCGCTGTAAACGTACTAACCTGAAGAATAAAACGGTCTTATCACTTTTATGGCATGGTGAACAGCTTAAAAAAAACCCCTTATCCTGAGTTGTTGTTTCTTCTTGATTCTGCCTTACAAAAAGTGGAATAAAAGTGATCAAAAAATATTATGTGGCTAAAAATGGTGGCAATAAAAACTCCAACTCATCCCACAAAAGACATGCCCTCACATAACTATGTCAGAAGAAAAATAAAAAAAACTATATTCTTTAACCCCTTCACGACCATGTACGGAAACATTCGTCATGGTGCCCTGGGCCTTAAAGACCAAGAACGGATCTTTCTGTCATGGCGGAATCGTGGCACCAGAGTCCCCGGTGACTGCGATCGGTTAACACAAACTGCAGATTCGGGGAGGAGGGGACCTGTAGCTGACCTCAGTAGGGGTGGTGCCTCCTCCCTGGACCTACGGAGGCTGTGATTGGCTGACGAACGCCGCTCAACCAATCACAGCCACTGTAATGTTCCAGCCATTTAAAGTGACTGAAACATTGAGCCATGGTCAGTGCAGCTGTACCACTGTCCATTGGCTGGAGCTAAGTGACCTCACTGGATCACCCTCCCCCAGCTCCAGTAGCTCTGATTGGAGAGATCGGCCTTGTGACCGATCTCTCCAATCACAGTGCACCTGTTGCCGGTGACCGCCCCCATCAGCTTCACTTGTCGGTCCTTGCAGCACGCCAGCACAGTGAGTGTATACAGTGCAATGGCAGGGCGACAAGCTCTGGTCCCATGCTTTTATGTGACCAGACCATGGGACTCGGAAGTTGCCGCGCCACCATTGCACTGTATGAAACCGGCGAAAAGCCTCCCGATCTGCCGCCGCCGCTGCCGCCCTCCATCTGCCACCATTCCCGATCTGCTGCCCGACCCCTCCCCTCATGATCGGTGCTCGCCCCCTATCCTCCATTATGTGCTGCACGCTTCCTCTCCTCCGTTATGTGCCGCCCGGCCCCTCCCCCTCGTGATCAGCTGCCCGCCCCCTCTCCTCTGTTATCTGCTGCCCGCCCCCTCTCCTCCGTTATTTGCTGCATGCTCCCCCCCACCTCTCACCCCCATGATCGGCTACCCGCCGCCTCCCCTGTCACCCCCGTGATCTGTGCTCCCTCCCCTGTCACCCCCGTGATCTGTGCTCCCTCCCCTGTCACCCCCGTCATGTGTGCTCCCTCCCCTGTCACCCCTGTGATGTGTGCTCCCTCCCCTGTCACCCCCGTGATGTGTGCTCCCTCCCCTGTCACCTCCGTGATGTGTGCTCCCTCCCCTGTCACCCCCGTCATGTGTGCTCCCTCACCTGTAACCCCCGTGATGTGTGCTCACATACCTGTCACCCCCGTGATGTGTGCTCCTTCACCTGTCACCCCCGTGATGTGTGCTACCTCCCCTGTCACCCCTGTGATGTGTGCTCCCTCACCTGTCACCCCCGTGATCTGTGCTCCCTCCCCTGTAACCCCCGTCCTGTGTGCTCCCTCACCTGTAACCCCCGTGATCTGTGCTCCCTCACCTGTACCCTCATGATCTGTGCTCACTCATCTGTCACCCCGTGATGTGTGCTCCCTCACCTGTCACCCCGTGATCTGTGCTCCCTCCCCTGTCACCCCCGTGATCTGTGCTCCCTCCCCTATCACCCCCGTGATGTGTGCTTCCTCCCCTGTTACCCCTGTGATGTGTGCTCCCTCCCCTGTCACCCCTGTGATGTGTGCTCCCTCCCCTGTCACCCCCGTGATGTGTGCTTCCTCCCCTGTTACCCCCGTGATGTGTGCTCCCTCCCCTGTCAACCCCGTGATGTGTGCTCCCTCCACTGTCACCCTCGTGATGTGTGCTCCCTCCCCTGTCACCCCCGTCATGTGTGCTCCCTCACCTGTAACCCCCGTGATCTGTGCTCCCTCACCTGTAACCCCCGTGATCTGTGCTCCCTCACCTGTCACCCCCATGATCTGTGCTCCCTCACCTGTCACCCCCGTGATCTGTGCTCCCTCACCTGTCACCCCCGTGATCTGCTGTCCGCTCTCCCTCCACCTCTCACCCCCGTGATCTGTGCTCTGCTCACCTGTCTCCCCCGTGATCTGTGCTGCGCTCCCTCTCCCACCTCTCACCCTCCCCGATCTGCTGCCTCCTTCATCTCCTGTGATCCTGCTGCCTAGATACATCTTGTAGGGTAACTATCCCTAATCTCACCTCCCACTCCCCTTCCCTCCCATCCCCACCATCCCCCTTCCCCCATCCTCTGCCGCTCCTCATCTACTGCGCCCTCTCCCATCTGCCCCCACCCTATCTCAGCCGCCGCCATCTCACATTCACAGATGCTCCCTTTATATGCCGCTGCCCCCCATCTGCCACCCCCCCATCTGCCGCTGTTCTGATCCATCCTGTAAGTATTGTTCGTGGCTCTTTTCTAACTATCCCCAATTGCATCTCCCACTCCCTCCCCCCCTCCTCCCCCACCTGCTTGCCGCCAAGTGCTGATCAGCTACGTGATTGGCTGATCTGGTACGTAATTGTTGCTCTAGTTTATGCTTTTTTTTGTGCACCCCAAATAAAAAAAAAACAAAAAAAAACAAACAATTAGGTACTTGATCAGCAATCGTCCTGCAGTCGTACTCGACTTTGGACAGGACTTCTTTTTTTCATCCCACCTAGTCCCCCCCCCTTTTTTGCAGAACATTTGTGCGTGCGCCCTATTTTTTTTTCTATGCCATGGGGGTCTAGTTTCCAAAATGGGGTCACATGTGGGGGAGCTCCACTGTTTCGGCACCTCAGGGGGTCTCCAAACACAACATGGAATACGCTAATTATCCCAGACAATTTTGCATTTGAAACGCCAAATGACGCTCCTTGCATTCTGAGCCCTGCTGTGCACCCAAACATTTGATTGCCACCACATATGAGGTGTCTGTGTACTCAGGAGAAATTGCACAATACATTTTATGGTGCAATTTTTCCTGATACCCTTGGGAAAAAAAGCTACCTGGTTGAAGTAACAATTTTGTGGTAAAAAAATGTTTTTTTATTTTCACGGCTCAACTCTATTAACTTTTGTGAAGCCCCCAGAGGTTCAAAGTGCTCAATAAACATCTAGATAAATTCCATGAGGGGTCTAGTTTCCAAAATGGGTCACATGTGGGGGAGCTTCACTGTTTCGGCACCTTAGGGGGTCTCCAAACACAACATGGAATGCGTTAATTATCCCAGACAATTTTGCATTTGAAGCGTCAAATGACGCTCCTTGCATTCTGAGCCCTGCTGTGCGCCCAAACATTTGATTTCCACCACATATGAGATGTCTGTGTACTCAGGAGAAATTGCACAATACATTTTATGGTGCAATTTTTCCTGATACCCTTGTGAAAAAAAGCTACCTGGTTGAAGTAACAATTTTGTGGTAAAAAATTTTTTTTTTATTTTCACGGCTCAACTCTATTAACTTTTGTGAAGCCCCCAGAGGTTCAAAGTGCTCAATAAACATCTAGATAAATTCCATGAGGGGTCTAGTTTCCAAAATGGGGCACATGTGGGGGAGCTCCACTGTTTCGGTACCTCAGGGGCTCTCCAAACACAACATGGTGCGGCTAACGATTCCAGCTAATTTTCTGTTCAAAAAGTCAAATGACGCTCCTTCCCTTCCAAGTCCTGCCGTGCGCCCAAACAGTGGTTTTCGCCACATATGAGGTATCTGCGTGCTCAGAAGAAATTGCCTAACAAATTTTGGGGGTTCATTTAATCCTGCTACCCTTGTGAATATGCAATATTTGAGGCTAAATTAACATTTTTGTTGCAAAAAGTAAAATGTTCATTTTTTCCTTCCACATTGCTTTAGTTACTGTGAAGCACCTGAAGGGTTAATAACCTTCTTGAATGGGGTTTTGAGTAGCCTGAGGGGTGCCATTCTTGGAATGGTGTCACTTTTGGGTGTTTTGTGTCATGTAGACCTTTCAAAATCGCTTCAAATGTGATGTGGTCCCTAAAAAAAGTGGCTTTGTAAATTTTGTTGTAAAAATGAGAATTGCTCATAAACTTTGACCCCCTATAACTTCCTTAATTTTTTTTTTTTTTCCCAAAATTGTTCTGATGTAAAGTAGACATGTAGGAAATGTTATTTATTAATTCTTTTGTGTCATATGTCTCGTTGGTTTTAGAGCATAAAAATTCAAAGTTTGAAAATTACAAAATTTTCGCAAAATTTCCATTTTTTTCACAAAGAAACGCAAAAAATATCGGCCTAAATTTACCACTAACATGAAGCCCAATATGACACGAGAAAACTGTCTCAGAATCACCGGGATCCGTTGAAGTGTTTCAGAGTTATAACCTCATAAAGTGACACTGGTCAAAATTGCAAAAAGTTGCCTGGTCTTTAGGGTCAAAATAGGCTTGGGGCTGAAGGGGTTAAAATTTAGTGATGCAAAAAAAACCCCTTTATTTTGTAAAAAAGTGATTTTTAGTGTGATAGTAGCCAAACCTAAAAAATAATATTCTAGTATAGCTGTAATGATACTGACCAGAGGAATAAAGATGCCTAATCACTTTTACTGCAAGATGAACTGCGTAAAAAATTCTAATGTTTAATGCTGAGTGTATGTATGTATGTGTGTGTATGTGTGTGTGTATGTGTGTGTGTGTGTGTGTGTGTGTGTGTGTCCCCACACCATCGCATGTACAATCACAGAATTTTGCACAGACACCCCATGTGACTCAGGGAACGTCATAGACTATATTTTGAGGGGAAAATTTAACCCTGCACTTTACAGCTATTTGCCAAAAAAAAACTGCTTACATTAAAGTCAATGGAGCTGACATCTGCAGGTCAATAATAGGAGCTGTGATTGGTTGCTATATGCATAAAGGACAATCCTAGTATGAGACAGCTTATGTTTGAGGTAATATGATATTGGTAGAGACAGACACACAGAGACAGACACACATAGAGACACACACAAAGTCAGAGAATGATAGTAGGAGTGAGAGAGAAAGCAAGACACTTAGTTACTATCCTGGGCACTGCTGGGTACTACAGCTAGTAAATAAAGTAAATTCTTCAACTGCTATTGATTTGTTTATTCTGCCTCTAAAAGACTGCAATATTGCATGGCTCATATTTATCCTGCACTCTAAGTTCAGGGCTTATACCAGGATTACATGTAGGGGTACATGCCCATGATCTGGAATAACAGCGTTGAACAGTACAAGCACAGAGGATGGGATTTATAGAAATCTCTGCAGCTGACCTGCAGCCCAGCTTCCCTAACTGCAGTGAATTTATGATTGTGGAGATGCGAGTGTTCTCCACGGGGAAAACAGAGTGAAAATCCCACAGCGCCCCAAACTCTGATCATGAGCCCGGCAGCTGTGGTCTCCTGCGGAGAGCACTTGACATCACTGAACTGAGGTAGAAGGAGTCACATTGACCTCTCGCCTGGCATCTGGTCCAGTGATGTCCATCTTTTCACTCCTCTTTTTAGGCGTGTATAAAAGTGCATTGAAAAGATGAACACCGATGAACTGAGTCCAGAGTAACGCTGCTGCTTCATTATTGAATGGATCCGTCACGGGTTTCACCTGAATCACGCATTTTGTAGATGTAAATGGAAACCCCAATGTACATGCTCAGTATAGAGGATAAGATAAATGTGAACTGATCCAAAATGTAACAAAAAATAGCTTTCAACTCAACCCACAAAAGCACAAGTGTACATTCAGGTCCATCATGGGTTAATGGAAATATAGCAGATTTCCATCTTACTGGTAGCACTAAGGCCCTGGGGAAACGCTATGGCTCTCCCCCTCAGAAAAGTAATTCAGCAAAATCTGCACTTTCAATTCCAAATGCCACCCTCTCTTCTGAGCCCCACCTATGTGCCTAAACCACAGTTAGAATCCACATGTTTGGCATTATTATAGGGAGAAGATCCCAGTTAAATGTATGGGGTACCTGTTTCCAGAAGCATGAGCTAGGTACAATGTATGAGCACTACAATGTACTGTGCAGAACAAGAACTTATATGCAATTTTTAATTCTGCAACATTCACTGCATTTGACACAATGGGTGTTTTCCAGAGACTAAAAGTGACGTTACACGCTACGATATATCGTGCGATCGCATGAGTAATCGAACCCGCCCCTGTCGTTTGTGCGTCACGGGCAATTCGTTCCCCGTGGCACACAAAGTCGTTAACCCCCCGTCACACGTACTTACCTGCTTAACGACGTCGCTGTGGGCGGCGAAAATCCTCTTCCCGAAGGGGGTGGGACGTTAGGCGTCACAGCGACGTCACACAGCGGCCGCCCAATAGAAGCGGAGGGTCGGAGATGAGCGGAACGTAACTAGAGATGAGCGAACCGGTCGCGGTTCGGCTCGAGTTCGGTTCGCTGAATGGAGGTCTCGTTCGAGTTCGGTTCGGCGAACCACTCGAACCGCATAGGAAACAATGGGAGGCAATCACAAACACATAAAAACACCTAGAAAACAACCTCAAAGGTGTCGAAAAGGTGACAAACAACTCACAACACAACACAAACACATAAGAAAGTGACAAGGACATATACTCATGCGAAAACAAAAGAGCTGGACAAGAAAAAAGAGGAGGAGACACAGATATAGGCATGGCATGCCCTTCTAAAATCATGGAAAACACCGCAAGGTTACTCCAAGCGGAGTCTCCCTTTTTTCCAAAAATTGGGCCCCACACACACCCACCCATTCAGTGGCAGCACTTGTGCCCCAGCTGTACACTTCACAGCTAGATTTGCATCAAGAACATTAAAAAATACGACATACTTAACCGTTCCCAGGATGACCCCGGGGTAGGTAAGAAAGTCTTTGCTGAACCATGACTTGTTCATCTTGGCTCCTTTTAAAAAACACAGCAAGCAAGGGTTACTCCAAGCGGAGTCTCCCTTTTTTCCAAAAATTGTGCCCCACACACACCCACCCATTCAGTGGTAGCACTTGTGCCCCAGTTGTACACTTCACAGCTAGATTTGCATCAAGCACATTCCAAATCCACAAGCATTTAGTCTCCCCAGGATGACACAGGGGTAGTAAATTCCTTGTGGACCCATGACCTGTTCATTTTGATGAATTTTAGTCTGTCCACATTGTCACTGGACAGACACGTGCGCTTATCTGTCAGCACACACCCAGCAGCACTGAAGACACGTTCAGAGACAACGCTGGCAGCTGGACACGACAAGATCTCCAAGGCGTAAGTGGAGAGCTCAGGTCATTTTTCAAGATTTGAAGCCCAAAATGAGCAAGGCTCCAGTTGCAAAGTCATGGCATCGATGTTCATTTGGAGATACTCCTGTATCATCCTCTCCAGCCGTTGACTATGTGTCAGACTTGTTGTCTCTGGTGGCCTTGCAAAGGATGGTCTAAAAAAATTATGAAAAGATTCTATAAAATTGCTGTTACCAGCACCAGATACGATGCTGCTGGTACGGGTAGACTGTTAAAGATGACGAGACCGTCCCATGTTTGTCAAGTTACAACTGGGAGATTCACTCCCTGCACCAGGGTTGTTGGGTGGAAAAGCCGAGCTAAGATCGAGTAACAGCTTTTGCTGATACTCCTGCATACGTGCGTCCCATTCTATGGCTTGAATTATGTCACAAAATTTAGACTTGTACCGGGGATCTAATAGTGTGGCAAGCCAGTAGTCATCATCACTTCTAATTTTGACAATACGAGGGTCATGTTGGAGGTGGTGCAGCAAGAAGGCGCTCAGGTGTCTTGCGCAGCCATGCGGACCAAGTCCACGCTGTGTTTGTGGCATAGAGGAGCTAACTGTTCTTTCTTCCTCTGACATCTCCCCCCAACCTCTTTCAACTGAAATTTGACCAAGGTCTCCCTCATCCGCTGAGTCTTCCATGTTCATGGACAGTTCGTCCTCCATTTCTTCATGTTCTCCTGCACCTTCCTCAACATTTTGCCTGCTATTATGCGCCCTTGTTGATCCCTGTCCCCCATGGTCCCATGCCTGTCGCGTTGGTGATGATGAACGTCTGGACCTTGGTCATGTTGTTGTCTCTTGCGCATATGAATCCTCCTGTAGTTCCTCCCCTTCCTGTTGTACCCCCTGACACGGAATAGTGTTTAGCGTGTGCTCTAGCATGTAAATGACTGGAATTGTCATGCTGATAATGGCATTGTCAGCGCTAAACATATTCGTCGCCATGTCAAAACTGTGCAGAAGGGTGCATAGGTCCTTGATCTGAGACCACTCCATCAGGGTGATTTGCCCCACCTCTGCATCTTGTTGGCCCAGGCTATACGTCATGACATATTGCACCAGGGCTCGACGGTGCTGCCACAGTCGCTGTAACATGTGGAGAGTCGAATTCCAGCGTGTCGGCACATCGCATTTCAGGCGATGAACCGGCAGGCCGAAAGACTTCTGGAGTGATGTAAGTCGCTCAGCAGCGGTGGTTGAACGGCGGAAGTGAGCAGTTTTCGTGCCCTGTTCAGAAGGCCATCTAGGCCGGGATAGTGTGTTAAAAATTGCTGGACAACAAGGTTCAACACGTGAGCCATACAAGGCAAGTTTGTCACCTTGCCCAGGCGAAAGGCCGCACCCAGGTTTGCAGCATTGTCGCACACAGCCTTACCAGGCTGCAGGTTGAGTGGAGACAACCATTTACCAAACTCAGTCTCCAGAGCTGCCCACAACTCAGCCGCTGTGTGACTCTTATTTCCAAGACATTTCAAGCTAAAGACCGCCTGATGCCGTTGCGCTCTGCTGCCAGCATAGTAATGAGGGGTGCGTGATTCCTTCTGCGCAGTTAGAACGCTGGTGGCCTTACCAGGCAGGCTTGGGGCGTAGGTGGAGGACCCAGACGAGGTGGAGGAGGCAGAAGCAGTGGCGGAACTTGGACAGACAGAGGATTGACACACAAGTCGTGGGGACGGCAAGACTTTTGCAGCAGACCCTTCACCATCTATCACCATAGTTACCCAGTGTCCAGTCAGCGACATGTAACATCCCTGTCCATGCTTACTGGTCCAAGTATCGGTGGTGAAATGCACCCGTTCACACACAGAGTTTATCAAGGAAGCGGTGATGTTGTGTGCGACATGCTGGTGTAGCGCAGGCACACCTTTCTTAGAGAAGTAGTGGCGACAGGGCTTCTGGTACTGGGGCACAGCGACAGACATAAGGTCTCTAAAATCCTTTGTGTCCACCAGGCGGAAAGGCAGCATTTCGGTAGCCAAGAGCTTACAGAAGGATAAAGTCAACCTCTTAGCTTTGTCATGGGTCGCAGGAAATGGTCTTTTATTTGTCCACATCTGAGGGACAGCGATCTGGCTGCTGTGTGTAGATGGTGTTGAGTATGGTGTCCCTGGAAAAATGCAGGTTTGTGAGGAAAGTGCAGGCGTAGACATGATGTTGCCTTCATCCAACGTTGGTGCTATCGATGTCTGAGAGAGCTGTACACACGCACTTGTTTCCCCTTCCAAACCAACTGACGACCTACCAAGCAAACTGCCTGTTGTGGTTACACTGGTGGAAGTTGTGCGTGGAAAAGCAGGTGTGACAGCTGTCCCCACAGTCCTAGAAGAGTAAAAGCGCGTGGATGCACTGGAAGGGGCAGGCGGTGGATGGTCCGCTCCGCTAGGCCGCATTGCAGCACGGTGAGCTTCCCACTGTAACATATGATACTTATTTATGTGACGATTCATGGAAAAAGTTGTCAAACTGCTGAGGTTTTGCCCTCTACTAACAGAATCATGACAAATTTTACAGATCACATAATTTGGGCGATCTTTTGCTATGTCAAAAAAGGACCAGGCTAGGCAAGGCTTAGAGGGCATGCGACCTGCTGATCCACCCCAACTAGTGCTCAGAGGCACAGTGGTGGCTGAGGATGCAGTTGTAGACGTGCTACCAGTACTCCGACTCCAGGAAGGCGCAAGGTAACTTCGTCGTCAGTTGCATCCTCCTCCACCGCCTCTCTGGCCTCCCCGAGTGCCTGACTGTGGGTTGACAGTAGGTGAGATATAGAACTTCCTCATCAATTGTTATGTTTGCACTCCCCTCCCCCTCAGACCGAGCCTCTTCTTGCCCTGACAGAATATTTAAGTTGTCATCCCAATCTGGTATCTGTGTCTCATCGTCATCAGTATGTTCCTCATTGTCTATAACAACAGGTGTTACAGTTTGTGAATAAGGATCAACATTATGCTCATAAACTTGGTCCTCATGGCCTGAATCAGAGTCACAAAGGTTCTGGGCATCACTGCAGACCATTTCCTGGTCTGTACTCACTGTAGCTTGGGAGCAGACCTCTGATTCCCAGGCTTTAGTGGGACTGAACAGCTCTGCAGACTCAGCCATCTCTGTTCCACCATACTGTGCAGGACGGATGGAGACTTCAAAGCTGGGAGAAAGCAAGTGTGATTGGGATGACAACTCAGAGGACTGGTGCTTTTTGGTTGCGGTAGTTGAGGTGGCGGAGAGGGCACTTGTTGGACCACTTGAGATCCATTCATTTTTTTTTATTTTTTTGGCCATCATCTTCCTTTGTTCCAGTTGTTCGTGTCCGTAAAAAAGGGAGCACATCAGATTGTCCACGGTAAGTAGTAGACATCTTACTTTTGCTGGAAGATGGTCTATCTTCAGCAGATGTTAATGGCGCTTTGCCACCTTCCCCACGGACAAACCCTTTTTTTTCCTTTTCCAACACGCCTCTTCCCCTTTCCACCAGCATCTGTCATTTTGCCACTTATTTTGATTGCGACAAGATTGTGCACTTAAAATGTGGTAGTAAAAATTGAGAGGTGGTGTAGATTGCAACGGTGGTCTATCTTTATTAACAGCAGAATAAACAACAATAACCATCCCTGACAATGCAACTACGGCCATTCAACTGGCAGCATAGTTTGCTATTAGAATGGCTTAGTAACAATGAGTTTGAGTGTGCAATGCAGTGGTGCTGCAAATAGCTTTGCACCAGTGGGACAATAATGTAAGTCCAACAGCCACTTTTAGGATGCCACTAAGTTTACTCAGTGTTTGCAAGTATAATGTCTTAGTAACAATGAGTTTGAGTGGGCAATGCAGTGGTGCTGCAAATAGCTTTGCACCAGTGGAACAATAATGGAAGTCCAACAGCCACTTTTAGGATGCCACTAAGTTTACTCAGTGTTTGCTAGTATAATGGCTTAGCAACAATGAGCTTGAGTGTGCAATGCAGTGGTGCTGCAAATAGCTTTGCACCAGTGGAACAATAATGGAAGTCCAACAGCCACTTTTAGGATGCCACAAAGTTTACTCAGTGTTGCTAGTATAATGGCTTAGTAACAATGAGCTTCAGTATGCAAAGGGCAGGAGGGTACAGTGGCAGGGTTGTGGGTCAGTGTACAGGAAAGAATGCCCCACTTTCTATCCCTCCTAATGGGGAAATGTAGCGAGGAAGTCCCTGAGCTTAACTACACAGACGCTGTTATCTTCTGTAGCTGTTAAAATCTGTTTCCACGGACGTGACTGTCACCTATGGCTCTGAGCCTGCTGTTATTAGCCCTTACAAGGGCTAATAGAAACTTCTATCCCTATTCTGTATAGCGCTGTGTGTAGAGCATACACAGCAGTATCGTAGACAGGAGCTACGCCAGTGGTGACTGACACCCAGACCTAGAAGAGATAATGGCGTCCGGACGGGCAGATACCCGTTTTTATAATGCAGGGACATGTGACATGGACATCCTATCACACATGTTGTTGCTTCTCTTGCTAAAAGTCCACTTAGCTGTGTGTGTGTCTGGGATTGGCTGACATGCTGGCCCACCCCACTGCACGCGCGCGCTTAGGGAAGGAAGACAAGAAAAAAAAAAAAAAGGCGATCGCCATTATCCCAGCAGCAGTGATCTGAATGCGCTGTTCCCGCACACTATACGCTGAAACTTCATAATAGTGTGAGTCACAGAGAAAGCCAGCTAGTAATTAGCTTGGCTTTTTGCTGCTAGAACCGTTCTCGAACGTAACTAGAACTATCGAGCTTTAGCAAAAGCTCGAGTTCTAGTTGGATCTAGAACAGCCCCCAAAATCACTCGAACCGCGAACTGGAGAACCACGAACCGCGAACCACGCTTAACTCTAGACGTAAGATCCCGCCCACTTCCTTCCTTCCTTCCGCATTGCCGGCGGCTGCAGGTAAGTAGCAGTTCATCGTTCCCGGGGTGTCACACGGAGCGATGTGTGCTGCCTCAGGAACATTGAACAACTGGCGCGCAGAAGGACGATTGATTTTTTGAAAATGAGCGATGTGTCAACGAGCAACGATAAAGTGAGTCGCTTCTAGCTGTCACACGCTATGATATGTCAAATGATGCAGAATATGCGTCACTAACGACGTGACCCCCACGACATATCGTTAGATATATCGTAGCGTGTAACAGGGCCTTAAATTGTCACTACACCCATAGATGAATTCCCAGAGGGATGTAATTTCTAAAATTTGGCCACTTGAGGAGATTTCTTTTTTTCTGGCACTTAGAGGATCAGCAAATGGAGCCTGCAAACTATTCTAGGAAAATCTATGCTCCAAAAATGAAATGTTGCTCCTTCCCTCCCGAACCCTGTGGTACAGCCAAATAGTACTGTACAGTCACATGTGTGATTTTGCCACATTCAGAAATTGTGTAACACATTATGAGGCCTTTTTTTACCTACACCCATTGTGACAATTGGAAATATGGAGTTAAAACAACATTTAGTATTAAAAATGTAATTATTGTTTGTACACCGCCCAATAGTATAAACGTTTGTGACATAACTTTATTGTCAATATGCTCACTGCACCACTGGATGAATTCATTGAGGGGTGCAGTTGATAAAATGGTGCCACTTGTTGGGGTTTTCTGCTGTTGTGGCACCTCAAGAGCTCTGCCAATGTGACATGGTACCCGCAAAACATTCCAACTAAATCTGCACTCCAGTATTGTCCTCCTTCCCTTCCTCACTTTTATACTGTGCCTCAAAAGTGGTTTTCTACCACATATGGGGTATTTTCATACTCAGAAGAAATTGCAAAACAAAATGTATGGTGCATTATCTCCTGTTGCACTAGTGAATTTGAAAAAAGTGGGGTTAAAACAACATTTTTTAGGTTAAAAATGTATTTTTTATTTTCATGTTTCAACGTTATAAAATTTTGTGAAGCATCTGAGGGTTCCAGGTAATTATTAACCATCTACATAAATACCTTGGGGTCTATTTTCCAAAATGCAGTCACTTGTGGGGAAGCTCTACTGTTTAGGCACCTCAGAGATGTTCCCAATGTGACATAGCACCCGCAATCCATTCCAACTAAATCTGATGTCAAATATGGTGCTCCTTCCTTTCTTCACTTTGCACTTTGCCTCCAATGTACTTTTTGCCATATATATTGTACTAGCACACTCAGGAAAAGTTGCACAAAAAATTGTATTATTCATTATATCCTTTGACTCTTGTGAATATTAAAGTTTTGGTGTTACATTTTTGTTGTTAAAAAAAATATTTTTTCATTTTCAGGGGTCAACGCTATAAAATTTTGTGAAGTACCTGGAGGTTCAAGGTGCTCACCAAACATCTAGATAAATTTGAAGGGTATTGTTTCCAAAATGGGGTCACTTGTGGGAGATGTCCACTGTTTAGGCACATCAGGTGCTCTCCAAATATAACAGGGCGTCTGTTTTCTATTCCATACAATTTTGTTCTCTAAAACTCAAATAGTGATTCTTCTTTTCTGAGCCCAGCCATGCACCCAAATGGTAGATTTCCACCACATATTGTATTGTGCATTTTTTCCTGTTACGCTTGTAAAAAAAAATTGATATCTGATTAAAGTAACAATTTTCTGGTAACAATGTATTTTTTTATTTTCACGGCTCAATTTTATAAAATTCTGTGAAGCACCCAGGGGTGGCACACTGCAAAGTGAAGAAAGGAAAGAGCACCTGGGGGTTCAAGGTGCTCACAAACCTCCAGATGAATTCCTGGAGGAGTCTAGTTTCCAAAATGGTGTCACTTGTTGAGGAGCTCCACCGTTTAGACACATCAGGGGCTCTCCAAACGCAACATGGCGTCCGCTAACAATTTGAGCTATTTTAGTGTTCAAAAAAGTGAAATGGCGCTCCTTCCCTTCCAAGCCCTGTCGTGTGCCCAAACAGTTTATTTACACCCCATATGAGGTTACCTCTACTAAGGAGAAATTGCACAATAAGTTATATGGTTATATTTTTTCCTGTTACCCTTGTGAAAAAATAACTCTCTGGTTGAAGTAACAATTTTGTGGTAGAAATGTATATTTTTATGGTTCAACATTATAAAATTCTGTGAAGCACCGGGGGGTTCACAAAACGTCTAGATTCCAAAATAAGGTCACCTGTGAAGAAGCTCTACTGTTTAGGCACCTCAGGGGCTTTCCAAACGCAACATGGCATCTGCTAATTATTGCAACTAATTTTGCGTTGAAAAATCCAAATAGCACTACTTTCCTTCTAAGTCCTGCTGTGAGCCCAAACAGTGGACTTCCACCACATGTGAGGTATTGGCATACTAAAAAGGAATTGCACAAAAAATTGTATGGTACATTGTCTTTTGTTATCCTTGTGAAAATGCAAAAGTAACATTTTTGTAGGAAAAGTAACATTTTCATTTTTTTTCCCTTAACCACGACAGTGCAACCTCAGAGAGAGGTCCGCTCATCTTAGGGCAGGAAACCTACTAAAATAAAAAAGCGGCTCCTCTCTTCTGCCTCAGTTTCGGTTTACTGTACCAGGATTGGGGAGACCCAGAAAAGCTGTGGCACTGCCACAGTGAAGGACGGCAAATCCTGGGGTTGAGTGCTGACTGGAGGATTGGCTGCATCCCCTCCTCAGCCCTGGAAGCATCCCGAGTGTGGTTCACTTGGAGACGGGACACAGGGATGGACATTTTTTCCCTGTGGGTCTGGCATACCTGCTCAGCGTCCGGTGACTGACCCTGCAGTGAGGGCTTCAGACAAAGTTCCAAGCTGCGTTCCTGCTTGGCGCCCGGAAGCTGTCCCTGCAGGAATCACCCTGTCATCCTCCGGGTCTGTGTCCTGCTCAGTGCCCATGTGCTATCCCTGCTATAGAGCATGCCGAACAACATGTCTGCCTGTGCCAATGTCCTTGCTCGGTGCCTGTGGCTTTTCCCTGCAGCGGTACATGCTGTGTGAAGTTTTGGATGCTGGCGGTGGATGTGACGTTAGCTGGAACTAGAAGTCATATCTGTGCAGTAGGCGGCAAGATGGCGCTGCCCACCGCTACTGTTCCAATGGAATAAAGGAGTAGTATGGAGGATTTTTGGATGCTCATGCCCTCCTCTGTGTCCAGTGGTGTGCGACCTGACCAGAGGTCGGTGGATTCATGCAGTAGTCCCCAGTACACCACTTGTCCTACTGACCCATACCGTATGTGACTGAGGGTGGTAAGTGACCTCTGTTTGAATTCCCATTAATGGGAATCTTATTTCTCTATTTTTTCTTCTTGTGTCCTTTAGGATAGACTTAGGAAGAAAACAGCAAAAGTTAAGATCAAGGAATGTGCCTTGTGTAGATCCCCCTTGCCCTCTAAGAGCCAGAAAAAATTATGTAGTTCCTGTATCCAAAAAACAATAGCCAAAGAGACCTCGGACTTTGCTTCTAGTCTTAATGAAGTAATAAGAGCCGAAGTCAGGGAGTCCCTAAGAGGATTTTCACTGTCTGTTATTACAAAACCCTTCAGTAAGGCCCGAGTACAGGACTTGGAGTCTGGTTAGACCTCAGATTCAGCCTCAAGTTCCTCTTCATCTTCTTCATCTTCTGAGGACGATGTTCGGGATAGACCATGCTTTCAAACAGCCAATGTTAACTATCTAGTAAAGGCTGTCAGATCTACAATGGCTCTGGTGGAAGCGAAGGGGCCGGAGTCTCTGAAGGATGTTATGTTCAGAGGACTGGAACATAAAAAGCGACATTCCTTTCCTGTCCATGACACAATTAATAATTAGTGGAAGAACAGTGGAATAGACCTGATAGGTGGGCGTACCCTCCCTCTTTGTTTTGGAAGAAAAATCCCTTTCAAGTAGAAGATTCTTCCCTTTGGGATCATTGCCCTAAGATTCATGTGGCCAAGACTGTTTCAGGTCCTCCCTGCCGGTTGAGGATTTTGGTAGTTTGAAGGATCAACAGGACAGGAAGGCAGACACGTATCTCAGATCAGCATGGAAAACATCTGCAGGAGCACTAAGGGGTGCTTCACACATAGCGAGATCGCTAGTGAGATCGCTGCTGAGTCACGGTTTTTCTGACGCAGCAGTGACCTCATTAGCGATCTCGCTCTGTGTGACACTGAAAATCTTCATGAAAGTAGTAGCGGAGATGATGGCTCACATCCGTGAGAGGGAGATCCTCATTGTTCCCTATCTGGACGATTTTTTAATAGTGGGGATATCAGAGGAACACTGCAGATCCCAGATTTGGTCGGTCGTCTCGATCCTACAAGACCTAGGATGGATTTTGAACCTAGAAAAATCAAGACTGCAGCCCTCCACAAGCCACAACTTTTTAAGTCTGATCCTAGACTCTCATGCCCAACTCTGTCTCTTGCTTCAGGAGAAGATGTCTTCTGTCAGGACACGAGTCTCCTTGGCCAGCTCAGAGCCAGTCCTTACCCTCAGAGAAGCCATGTCCCTTTGGGGTTCTTGGTAGCATGTATTCCTGCAGTTATGTGGGCCCAATTCCATATCATTTCAGGAAGCTATGCACAGTTGGGAGGGCACTGAATGCCTTCCTTCCCTACTTAGTGGGGACACGTGCAGGTGCTGTCAGACAACAGGGTGGAGGCTTCCTACCTCAATCACCAGAGGGGCACAAGATCTCCTTCTCTTATGGGATTGGCATAAAATATTTTCTCTGGTGCATATTCATTTGTCTTCCCTTTCAGCACTTCATATTTGGGGGTAGACAATGTCATGGCCGACTTCCTGAGTGGGAGTCATGTTCATCAGGGGGAATGGTGTCTTCACAAGGATGTCTTCAGCCAGATAGTGCATCTTTGGGGGTCCCCAATTATAGACCTCTTTGCCACCAGATCCAACAGGAAGGTGGACCGGTTTTGCTCCCTCAAGCCTCACAACAGACACTGGGTGGTAGATGCCTTTCAGAGTTCATGGGGGTCAGGTCTCCTTTTCGCCTTCCCACCCCTGATTTTGCTTCCAGAAGTCTTGAAGAAAGCTTAGGAGGACAGTAAAAGTTTAATCCTAATACACTGTGTGCAGAAATATTGGGCAAATGAGTATTTTGATCACATGATAATTTTTATACATGTTGTCTTACTCCAAGTTGTATAGGCTTTAGAGCCAACTACCAATTAAGTAAATCAGGTGATGTACATCTCTGTAATGAGGAGGGGTGTGGTGTAAAGACATCAACACCTTATACAAGGTGTGCTTAATTATTAGGCCACTTCTTTTCCTTTGGCAAAATGGGTCAGAAGAGAGATTTGACGGGCTCTGAAATGTCCAAAATTGCGAGATGTCTTGCAGATGGATACGAGAAGAGACTGTGGAAAGAAAGCGCAAATAGGGTCTTACCCCAATATATATAGGGTGGGGAGGGGGGAGTTACACTCACCAGATGTAGTTGTGAAAGTCACAACTACTATAACCGCATGTGATGTCGATCCACGGCTGCAGCCACCAAACAGCAGATAACAGAGAGTGAAGGAGAGATGGTGTTTACTTGCCGCGCCAACGGATCACTTAGACAGATGTTTAGATCAATGTCACTTTTATTTTCATATAGGTCGACGCGTTTCTGGAGCTTCTGCCCCCTTCATCAGGACCATCAGGAACCAAATAACATCAAATCTGATTTGATGTTATTTGGTTCCTGATGGTCCTGATGAAGGGGGCAGAAGCTCCAGAAACGCGTCGACCTATATGAAAATAAAAGTGACATTGATCTAAACATCTGTCTAAGTGATCCGTTGGCGTTGCAGATGGATACAGCAGTCTTGAAATTGCCAAACTTTTGAAGTGTGATCACCAAACAATCAAGCATTTAATGGCAAATAGCCAACAGTGTCGCAAGAAGCGTGTTGGGCAAAAAAGGCGCAAAATAACTGCCCATGAATTGAGGAAAATCAGGTAGGAAGCTGCCAAGATGCCATTTGCCACCAATTTGGCCATATTTCAGAGCTGTACCATTACTGGAGTATCAAAAAGCACAAGGTGTGCCATACTCAGGGACATGGCCAAGGTAAGGAAGGCTGAAAAACGACCACCTTTGAACAAGAAACATAAGATAAAATGTCAAGACTGGGCCAAGAAATATCTTAAGACTGATTTTTCAAAGGTTTTATGGACTGATGAAATGAGAGTGACTCTTGATGGGCCAGATGGATGGGCCAGAAGCTGGATCAGTAAAGGACAGAGAGCTCCACTCCAACTCAGATGCCAGCAAGGTGGAGGTGGGGTACTGGTATGG
The DNA here is from genome assembly GCF_048569485.1 of Anomaloglossus baeobatrachus. Lineage (NCBI taxonomy): Eukaryota > Metazoa > Chordata > Amphibia > Anura > Aromobatidae > Anomaloglossus > Anomaloglossus baeobatrachus. Next base: position 388,017,626 of record NC_134354.1, on the reverse strand, counting down.
GCTGGTATCATCAAAGATGAATTTGTGGGACCTTTTCGGGTTGAGGATGGAGTGAAGCTCAACTCCCAGACGTACTGCCAGTTTCTGGAAGACAAACCTCTTCAACCAGTGGTATAGGAAGAAGTCGATATCGTTCAAGAAAAACATGATTTTCATGGAGGACAATGCTCCATCACATGCATCCAACTACTCCACAGCATGGCTAGCCAGTAAAGGTCTAAAAGATGAAAAATAATGACATAGCCCCCTTGTTCACCTGATCTGAACCCCATAGAGAACCTGTGGTCCCTCATAAAATGTGAGATTTACAGGGAGGGAAAACATTACACTTCTCAGAACAGTGTCTGGGAGGCTGTGGTGGTTGCTGCATGCAATGTTGATCATCATAAACAGATCAAGCAACTGACAGAATCTATGGATGGTAGGCTGTTGAGTGTCACCATAAAGAAAGGTGGCTATATTGGTCACTAATTTTTGGGGGTTTTGTTTTTGCATGTCAGAAATGTTTATTTCTAATTTGTATGCAGTTATATTGGTTTACCTGGGGAAAATAAACAAGTGAGATTGGAATATATTTGTTTTTTATTAAGTTGCCTAATAATTCTGCGCAGTAATAGTTACCTGCAAAAACAGATATCCTCCTAAGATAGCTAAATATAAAGAAAAGCCCATTCCAACTTCCAAAAATATTAAGCTTTGATATTTATGGGTCTTTTAGGTTGAGAACATAGTTGTTGATCAATAATTAAAAAATCCTCTAAAATACAACTTGCCTAATAATTCTGCATAAGGTGTAGTTCCCTTTTGGCCCAGGAGGCCTTGGTTTTACTAGCTCTGGAGGATGTCTGTATCAAATCTTTGGATCATCCCAGAGAGACCAGATCTCTTCTTCCAGGCCCTCTTTTTCACTCTCAGGTTTCGAGCCTTCATTTGATGGCCTGGAATTTGAGAGGCGACTTTTAGATGGTCGTGGATTTTCCCCAGATTTGATTTCCACACTCTTACGTAGCTTGGCTACCACCAAGATATATGCGAGAGTGTGGAGGAAATTCATGTCATCATCAGGTAGGAGTCCAGTGAGAGGGGCCCTGGTGGATGCCATTCTGGAATTTCTTCAGAGGGGTCAAGAGTTGGGCCTGTCAGTGAGCAGAAGGTTCAGGTGGCGGCCTTAGGTGCGCTCTACAATTTTGGTTTGGCAGGTAATAGATAGATAAGGAGGTTTATCTCCTCTTGTCAGAAAGCTAGACCAGTTCCAGGTTTAGTCCCCCCCCCCCCGGGATTTAAATCTATTGGATTCTTTAACAGGGCCCCCCTTTGAACCTCTTTCTCAGTCTACAATTAAATCCTTGACTCTAAAGGTTGCCCTGCTAGTTGCCTTACCTTCTGCCCGGAGGCCCTTTCTGTAAATCCCCCTATAGGCAGTTTTTGAATGACAGAGTAATCCTTCACACTTATCCTGCTTACTTGCCTACGGTAGCTAGATCTTTTCACCGATCCCAGGAGATTGTCCTACCTTCATTCTGTTCTACACCTAAGAATTCAAAGAAGGAGAGGCTGCACACCTTAGACATCAGGAGGTCTTTGCTGCATAACAAAGCAGTCACAAGGTCTTCGAGAAAGTGCCAGGCTTTGTTCGTTTGCTTCCAGGGTCCTATGATAGACTGTTCAGTTTCTAAGAGGTTGATAGCTAAGTGGGTCAAGGAGGAAATTAAAGCAGCTTATTTAGCCCAGAACAGGCTAGTCCCGCAGGGTATTACTCATTCTACCAGATCAATGGCGACCTCCTGGGCCAAAAGGGCGGATGTACCCTTGGAATAAATCTGTAAGGCCGCAACCTGGACCTCTCCTACAACCTTTTTTAATCACTATCAATTAGAGTTGTCTGCCACTGTGGATTTGACTTTCAGTAGAAGGGTTCTACAGGCTGTGGTGAAGGGAAACATCTTAATTACTTCCCGGTAATGTTTTTTTCCAGAACCCACAACAGCGCCACCGCTTCCCACCATTTAATATTACACCCCTTGGGGTTTGTTTTGGGTATCCACATTGTTACAGGTATGTTCTTTCTTTGATGGAGGTGTTAATATTGTTAATATTGTTAAATTATTATGATTTCTGGTATTCCTCTCTGTGCTCTGTAACTGCACTGATGCAGAAGAGAGGAGCCGCTCTTTTATTTTAGTGAGTTTCCTGTCCTAAGATGGGCGGACCTCTCTCCTGTGGCGCTGTCATGGGTTCTGGGAAAAAAATATTACCGGTAAATAATTAAGATTTTTCCTTCCATATTGCTTTAGTTCCTGTGAAGCACCTAAAAGATTAATAAACTTCTTCGATGTGATTTTGAGCGGTGTGAAGCATGCAGTTTTCATAATGGGCCACTTTTGAGTATTTCCTGTCACCTAGGTCAAAGTAACTTCAAATGTGATGCGATCCCTAAAAAAACTGATTTTGTATATTTTGTTGGAAAAATCAGAAATTGCAGATAAATTTTAAACCCTTCTAACTACCTTACAAAAAATATGTTTCATACATTTTGCTGATGTAAAATATGTGAGACATGTTATTTATTAACTAGTTTGTGTGACATAAGGCTATGTGCGCACGTTGCGTCGGAGTACCTGCACTTTATTCTGCACGTTTTCCTTCCCTTGGTTTTTGACGAAATGGCTTTTGACCATTTTTTAGCGCTAAAAACGCATGCGTTTTTACCGCGTTTTTAGTGCGTTTTTAGCGCTTTTTACCTGCGTTTTCACCTGCGTTTCTGCTGATGCGTTTTTTAGATCAAGACACTGAGAAATAAAGTTGAATTAGTCAAAAAGAATGAAAAAAGAGAAAAAAAATATAAAATTAACTTTTAATAAAACTATATGGGAAATTATCAATTTTAATGAAAAAATAGTGGTTATGCACATTTTATCAGAAAAATAGGTGAAGTTTATAATTTTTTAACATTTAAATTTTCGGTTATTATGTGTGTGTAAAGGAACATTAGAACCCATTAATTTTTGTCCAGAAAAGCATGCGTTTTTGGAGCCAAAAACGAAGTGGAAAAGCAGGTAAAAAGCATGAAAAACGCAGGAATTGTGATTTTGGTTGCGTTTTGCCATTTCTCATTGACTCCAATGTTAAGGAAACGCTGCAGAAATGGCAAAAACAACTGACATGCTGCTTCTTTTTCAGCATGGTTTTTGACCACAAATATGCAAATTAAACGCTGCAGAAAAAAAAGCAAAGTGCAGACAGGATTTCTGCTTTTCCCATAGACTTTGCTGGCAATCAAAAACACATGCGTTTTAGCGCAAAAACGCTGCTGCTAAAAACACTGCAGAAACGCGGAAAAAACGCAACGTGCGAACATAGCCTAACTCTGTGGTTTAGAGCATAAACATTCAAAGTTTGAAAATTGCTACATTTTTGCCAAATTTCTGATAATTTCACAAATAAACACAAAAATATCGGCTTAAATTTACCACTATCATGAAGTATAATATGTCTCGAAAAAACAGTCTCAAAATCACCTGGATCCGTTGGAGCATTCCAGAGTTATTCTCTGTCAAAGTGACACTGGTCCGATTTGCAAAAAATGGCCTTGTCATTAAGGTGCAAACTGACTTGGAGTTAAGGGGTTAAACACTGCCTATATGCATGCTCTAATCAAAGCTCTCTAGCCTTAGGCTATGTCCACACGTTGCTTTTTACCTGCTTTTTACCTGCTTTTTTGCTGCTTTTTCAACTGCAGCGTTTAATGCTAAAATGGTTGTGTTCTGCTTTTCAAGCAAAGTCTATGGGAATTTGGGTTTCTTGTCCGCACTATGCAGTTCAAACTGCAGCCTTTTTGTTGCAGAACGTTGGTCAAAAACTCTGCTTTGCAGTTCAAAACGCAAATGCAAAAACAATTGACATGTCACTTCTTTCCTGCGCTCTGCCTGCAGGTCCTGCTCTGTCTATGGGAGGGGCTGCAGTCAGAGCGCATGGAATCGGCTTTTTTTTTTTTTCATTACAGACTGTTTCTGCAGCAATTTGAAGCTCACGTGTGCTGTTCAAATCACTGCAGAAATTTCTGCAGGGACAGTACGCAACGTGCGCACATAGCCTTACTGCGGATTTTACCGCGGATTTGCGGCGGATTTGCTGCAGAAAATGTGTCTAACATTTCTGCAGTCCAGCAAAACCTATGGGTATAAAAAAATGCTCTGCACACACTGCATTTTTTTTTATACCTGAGGATTTACCTGCAGAATTTCCACTACGGAATTAATGTGCATGTCACTTCTTTTCTGCAGGTACCTGTGGTTTTTGCCATAGATAAGGCTATGTGCCCACAAGACTCTGTACCCGTGGATTTTGCCGCAGAAAACCTGCAGATTTATCTGGATTTTCTAGATAAATCTGCAGGTTTAAGCAAGTACAGACACTCCCAATGTTATCCTATGGGACATGGGGAGTGTCTGTATCTATGCTGCGGTATGTGCGGCTGCGGAATATACTGCGGATGTCCCGCAGCTGCACGTGACTGCATGTCAATCATTTCTGCGGAATTTCCTGTGGAAATCCCGGCCCTCGACTATGGAGATAGAGGACGGGACTTCCACAGGTAAGTCGCACGAATGTCCGCAGGTTTATCGCAGCTATTTCGCTGGAATCCTGCAGCTATGTATAGCTGCAGATTTCGGGGATCAGCTGCGGGAAACCTGTGGTCATACCTGCGGATATATCCACGGGTACAGAGTCCCGTGGGCACATAGCCTATGGTAAAAAAACGCAGGGACCTACCTGAGGAAAAACCGCAGCAAAAATGCATCAAATCGAGGCAAAAACGCGGGTGTGGTTTTACCGTGTTTTTTGTCACGGGTACTTTATTGCAAAACATACGGGACAGGAACTCAAGCATGGAGCTCGAGAACCCATGATTCTCAGCTGAGTAAGATTAGCCTTAAGTTCAGAAGGAGATAGCTGCATTAGCTTGGGTCTGAGCAGTTTCATGATACTTAAACTGCTTTGCAAGATCGTAGACAAATTGAGACTTGTATCTGATCCACAACTACATGGACAAGTCTCATAATTTGTTTGGGCCATATATAATGTAATATGGCGATGTGGTTGTCTTGCAGCTATAGAAGTTGTGCCAAGGATAGGTTTAGTACTAGTTCACCAGCTGATGGTGGAGGTTGGCTGGAGTGCTCAGGTTGCAAATTCTGAACTAGGAGGGCAGACAAGGTAAAAATTCAAAAGTATAGTCAATAAATATTCAGCTCAGGAGAAGAAATCTATAAATAAAAGAGGAGCTGAGAAGAACTAACAATATATGGCATTAGACTGTAGTTCTTTTCAATTGGCTCCGGCAGGGAGCTCATTACTCCAGCTGAACAAAACATACATCCATACTGCCAGACTAGACTGCATGCACAGCAGGTCTGAGATGTCTTAATTTTAGTCGCATAACTGAACCTGTGCCATTCTGAACTTCTGGTCATGATGTGCATGTTCACAGAATAAATACAGTACCACTTGGTGAAAGAAACAGACATTGCATGAGCAGTTCCCGAAGAAGAGGTTATGTGGCGCCCCTACGGCTTCAGGCGCCACAGGGTACTGCACCCAAATTAGGGTGTAGTACTTATTCCAGGTCCAGGGAAAGTCAATGCCGGTTTCCACTCGCACAAACATACAGTCAGTGGGTTACCCTCCCCAATGGGTGCTGGGCCAGGATCGGATCACAGTAGGGGGTCACAACAGCGGTGAGTTTACAAGATGCCATCGCACCAGGGGCTCCCAGATCAACTGGAACCGGGGACTCAGGGTCAGGGAGAAGCAACCACCACGGGATGTTAGGAGCACACAGTTGGAAGAGCAGGTTGACCTAGTGAGAGTAGTGAACCAGCCGGTGGCAGCAGCTGGGGGCAACAGCTCAGAACACATAATAAGAACTAGAAGAGAACAGCTTCAGACACAGAGCAGAGCGGACGTGCCGCAAGCAGCTTTGACGACCAGGGTGTTCAACACGGTCGCTGGGAAGAAGCAGGCGGCTGCTTCCCCAGGACCGCTGCTGTTGGGATACAGAATCATAGAGCAGATACACTTCACTTTACCTACCAACTCTACAAGGGTCTCAGGGAACGGCTAAAATAGTCACCAGACCCATCCCAACGAGTCTGCAGCAAATAGCATATAGGATATGGGGTTGAGGACAGGCCCCAGAATGGAACCACGCTTTCAGCATACAGAACGGGACACTTTACTGACACCGGGACCTTCAAGTGCTTCACCCCACGGGGTCCGATACTTAGCGCATCAAAGGAGGAAAAGGCTGACACTCACCAGACTTGACCTTTCACGGATCCGTGATCGGCTGTAGCCCATTGTGGCGGAGACCAGTACTCTGGGGCAGCGCCTAAATGACTTGTGAGTAAAACGACCCTGTCTCTGCCTCTCCTTTACCGTCGCCATCGCCCAGTGCTGCAGCGCTAACAGGGACTACCACCACCCCTTTCCTCCATCACCCTCCCCGGGGTAATCCCGCTCCGCCTGTGGGGAGGCACACGATCCAGGCTGCACCCAACATCTGCCCCCGTGAGAGACCCTGCAGCAGCGGCCCTCATCCCTTGCCACATACCACAGGTGCCATCATGATTCTAATAGACTTTGCTAACCGCTGACTACTACCACTATCCTTCCTACCACCCTACAATCCTCCTTCCTGTACGCCTCGGGGTAACAGAACTGGGTCAGACCACCCCGTGACAGCGCAGAGGATCTGCACCCCCAGCCCGGAAACAAGTATGCTAAAACACCTGCACTGTGGGGCGCTACATAGGGCATCACAAACAGGATAATCGTGCCTGCAACAACCGGGTACTGTGCGCCATATGTGTCACGTCCCCACCGGAGTCTGCTCCTGCGACTTCTGCTCCGATCGCCAGATGACGCCAAGTTCCCACCATGGATAGTGCTGGTGATGGGAGAGGAGTCAGTGCCCGTGGCTCTGCAGAGCACAGGCTCCGCTCATCCACTAGGCTGGGTTTCCCTGGAACCTGCAGTACAACTGGCTGACTGTAGGTGGCGTGTGTCTTCCAGCTGAAGTTGCCAACATTCACCTGCAGCCAATGGGAAGATACCACACCCTTCTTATTCCCCCTCCTGTCACATGACCACTGCCAGAGATAGTTCTGTACTCCTGGCTCATGTGCTGTTTGTATGTTGATGCCTGTGCACTGACATTTGCTTGTTGTTTCACTACCCTCCTGCCTGTTGTTTTTGTACCTTGCTGCCAGTTCCGGATTTGACCTCTGCTTTGTCTCCTCACTACGCCCTTGCCTGCCGATTCTGTTCCTGTTTAGCATCTCCTGGTTTTTGACCCTCCCTGACGACCACGGACTACAGCCTACCACAGGTAGTGATCTCTGGGGCTCTGTGTAATTCCAAATCCCTATATAGGGGTTAAAGGGTTGCATAGTTCTTGGGGTCCTGCTTTGTGAGTGGCTTTTCTCTAGACTCCCCTTACAGCCAGCCTGAGTCTGTGGCTCCAATCAGGCATTACATTATGGAAAAGAGACTGTTTATTTGAAATCTAGATTTAGCCGCCATTACTGAATACCAGTTGGCAGGAAAATTTCCGCTCTTTGCGGGCTGGCAGGCTGGAGTGGCGTGAATGATAAGCTCTGCCCCGGATGTCAAGAGACTGCAAAAATGAAACCAGAGATTACCAAAAGAGAGAGTCTACCCTGGAGCTCCAAGGAGGTGGTCGCACTGTGACTTCATGTGCTGAGGAGCTTTCAGGATGGCAGAACCTGGCCGCCAAGGGGGCAAACCAGTGCACCTATGCATGTGGACACCAGAGTACCTGAAGGCGGAGGTTCTGCGCCTGACCCAGAAGATGAGGCAGCAGCAGCTGGATGCCATCAAGGAATGAGAGGTTTCTATGTTGGGCTCGGTGGCGATGATGCGAGCCTACGCTCGACCAATGCCACTACAACTTGAGGAAGAGCAGAATGGAGGGGTGATAACTGATCTGGTTGCCCCTGCTGAATCCAACGCCGTCCAGAAACCACTGACCTGTCTGCCTGCACCAGCCCTTGATCGGAAGGTCTGTGACCCGACCCTGGAACCGGCCGCCCATGAGAGAGCAGCTGAGGACCAGGCCGCCAACATCCCGGTAGCCGACGAACCCGCTGCTTTCAACCTGGCAGCCAATGCCCAGGCCGATGCTGACCAGGTGTCAGAGGACCTGGTAGCCGATATCCCAGTGACCAACGACCCCGCTGCTTCCAACCCAGCAGCCAACGCCCAGGCCGACGACGACCAGAGTGGGGAAGATCAGATCGCTTACCCTGATCAGGATCCAGCTATCGCTCACCAGGTAGCCACAGAACAGACTACTGTTGACCAGACTGCCTGCCACGTTTCCCGAGTATCGGTAGCAGAAAACCCTGTTGCCCTTGAACGGGGAGCTTGTGGAGGATCGGGAGCTGAGGCTCATACCGGAACACCGGAGGACACCCACCCAGGACTGTTGTGGGAGAAGTCCTAAAACACCTCCATTGTGGATGCAACCGGGGAGTCCTTGTGTGTGGACCATGACACGGAGGAGGACCGTCGGGCCAACCTTGTCCAGCTAGCCGCTGAAGAAAGTAAGCAACGTGCTCGGCTGGCAGAGGTGGAATGGAGGAATCTGGCAACCAAGGAGCACCTCCGGTGGGCCCGTTCATTGACCCGGGGAGAGCTTCACAAAGGTACTGTCTCCAAGTTTGACCTTAATAAAGAGTTGGGGTTCATCGCTGAACCAGGACTGGGTAAGGCGGTGTTTGTGTCCCTGTGGCATGTAGAAGCTCATCTCCCTAGAGGTCATCCTTCTAGAGATCTGTACCTTGGTGACGGAGTCATTTACACCCAGCAATATTGAAAGCGGGGCTGGTATGCCCTGGATGTGGGACTGTGTCATCCGGAGGCAGCAGCTGCAGCAACAGCACCCATCCCAGTAGCCAAGCCAGTACCTGTTGTTCCCCAAAGGCCCTGCAAAGAGGGGCATTGCCATAAATCCACCCAAACCCCAAAGAAGAATTACCTGAAACCGGCTGGTCAGGAATTCCCTTGTTCCCAGTAAATTGTGTTTGAAATTTTTTCCTGTTGAAATTATGGACAACCGGACCACTGAACATTGTGTGGTCTGAACTGTACCACTCTATAATTGCACCTGTTGTGCACCCTTCCAGAATTATTGCAACCTTTCTGGTCCTTTGGGACATCTGCAAAAGTGGTGCACCGACAGGTAACACACTGGACTCCAACGTCATGCGTTAATGACCGGTTTTTCCTTAATAAAGGTGTGATAATGCTGTTGAAAAATGTAAATAATGCTGAACCCGTGTACAGACATTAAATAATTTGTAATTATGCTCTGCTGACTAGTGTAAATATTGCCATGTTGCTACCATGTACAGAATGTTTATACCATGTGTGAATGTGATAGCGATCCTAGCTACAAACCATAAGAAGTTAACCGTTTTGCAACGTTCAAGATGTTGTGCCTCTCAGAAAGGGAAGAAATAATGTTTTGGTTTAAATGCATAACAAAAATTTGGTGATCACTGCAAAATGTTGCGGCTCCGGAGTGTCGCCATTTGCCACTGGAGAATGTGGCACTCCTGCGTCCTCAGGCGCCACAGGGTACTGCACCCCCATTAGGATGTAGTACTTATTCCGGGTACAGGGAAGGTTGATGCCGGTTTCCACTCACACAAACATACAGTCAGTGGGTTGCCCTCCCCAATGGGGACTGGACTAGGGTCAGATCACAGTAGAGGGTCACTACAGTGGTGAGTTTACAGGATGCCACTGCACCAGGGGCTCCCCGATCCACTGGAACCGGGGACTCAGGGTCAGGGAGAAGCAACTACCAGGGGGAGTTAGGAGCACACAATGGGAGGAGCAGGTTGACCTAGTGAGAGTAGTGAACAAGCCGGTGGCAGCGGCTAGGGGCAACAGCTCAGAACACATAACTACATCTAGAAGAGAACAGCTTCAGAAACAGAGCAGAGCGGACGTGCTGCAAGCAGCTCTGTGGACTAGGGTGTTCAACACGATCGCTGGAGAGAAGCAGGCGGCTGCTTCCACAGGATCGGCACTGTTGGGATACAGAATTCTAGGGCAGATATACTTCATGTTATCTACCAAGTCTACAAGGGTTGCGGCGAACAGCTAGAATAGTCACTGGACCAGTCCCAACGAGTCTGCAGCAAATAGCATATAGGATCCGGGGTTGAGGACTGGCCCCAGAACGGAACTGCGTTATCAGCATACACAACGGGACACTTTACTAACTCCAGGACCCTCAAGTCTTTCACGCCATAGTGGTCAAATACTTAGCGCATCAAAGGAGGAAAGGGCTCACAGGCTGACACACTCACCGGACTTGACCTTTAACGGATCCGGGATCGACTGGAGGCCATCGTGGGTGAAAGCGGTATTCTGGGGCAGCGTCTAGATGACTTGTGAATAAAAAGACCTGGAACTGCAGCCCCTTTCTCTGCCTCTCCTTTACCAGCGGAGTCGCCCAGCGCTGCGGTGCCAATGGGGACTACCCCCAACCCCATCTTCCATCATCCTCTCCGGGGTAATCCCGCTTCACCTGTGGAGAGCGTCACGATCCGGGCTGCACCCAACATCTGCCCCGGTGAGAGACCCTGCAGCGGCGGCCCTCATCCCTGGCCACATACCACAGGTGGCGTCACGATTCTAATAGACTTTCCTAACGTCCGACAACTACCTCCATCCTCCCTACAATCCTCCAATCATCCTTTCTGTATGCCTCAGGGAAAACGCAGAGAATCTGCACCCCCGGCCCGGCAATGAGTAGGTTAAGACACCTGCCCCATGGGGTGCTACAGTTACTTCTCGTTTTCTTTACATTTTATACATTGTCCCAAATTTTTTGGACTTAAGATTGTATATTATAATAATTAGTGATGAACAAGCATGCTCGTCACTTCTAGTTACTCGGTCGAGTTTCAGAGTTTAACCCCTTTACCCCCCGGCGATTTTCTATTATTCATTTTCGTTTTTTTCCTCCCCTTCTTCCGAGAGCTATAACTTTTTTATTTTTCTGTCAATATTGCCATATAGGAGCTTTTTTTTTGCAAGACAAATTGTACTTCACCAAGTGCGGTGAAATTGCAAAAAAAGTGTTGCAATTTCATGATAGTTTTGGGAGTTTTTCTATTCACCGTGAACACTATATGGTAAAACTGATGTGTCCATATGATGCCTCACGACAGTGCGACTTTATAGATACCAAACATGAATACTTTTAATTTTATCTAAGTGGTGAAAAAAAATTCAGAAGTTCATCCAAAAAAAGAATAATGCTATTGGCGCTATTATCCAACACCCGTAGTGTTCTCATATGTTGGAATAAGGGGCTCAGTGATGGCTTATTTTTTGCATCCTGAGCTGCCTTTTTTTATTATACCATTTTAGTGCAGATGCTACAATTTGATCGCCTGTTACTTCATTTTAACCTCTTAAAGACACATGACATACTGGGTACATCATGGATTGTGTGAGGTTAATCCCCGCCACCTGCCGCGGGCAGTCGACAGCGATCCCTGCACATGTCAGCTGATGTGAACAGCTGACATGTGCGGCTATCAAGCTTGAGTGGATCCGCTCTCCACTCGGGCCTGTTAACCCCATGCATCTCGCTGTCAAAATGTGTCAGTGAGATGAAACAAAGTGCTGCTGCTGCCATCGGACGTCACGTGACATGATCACGTGGATCCGATGGTAGCACAGGGTTATGTGATGACTTCTATAGCTATCATCAGTCATTTCCTCTAACACCCGGCAGACTGCTGTTTGTAATAGGAGATCTGCTTTTCTGGCATCACTGAGCCTTAGATCCCAAAAAATGAGAACGCTACAAATCATGGAAAATGGCGCAAAAAGTGTGCCATTTTTTGGACAAACTTTTTTTTAACCCTTTAGATAAAGGTAAACCTATACATGTTTGGTGTCTATGAACTCATACTAACCTGAGGCATCATACCGACATGTCAGTTTTACCATATAATGCACACTGAGAATAAAATATCCCAAAAATATTCAGGCAGCCACACATTTTTTGCAATTTTTTCACACTTGGAATTTTTTGCTATTTTCCAGTACACTATATAGTAAAACTGATGGTTTCATTCAAAAGAACATCTTGTCCCACAAAAAATAGTCCAATTGGTTCTTCATTTCTGCTGATAAGAGCAGCATTGCTCTGATCAGTAGAAATGCAGCATCCCAGCTCTCACTGGAAGTGAGTCATGACAGTGTCAGGGGTTATCAGCTGACCCCGCGCTATCATGGTAAAACATTGGTGACCCGTGATCATGTCACAGGGCTGCCGATGGTGGCAGGAAACAGCACAATCCTCGCCGTGGCCATTTAAATTTTGCTGTCAGTGTTTGGCAGCGTAATTTAAAGAGTGAACAGGTGTGAGTGGATCTCCGATCCACCTGCGCATGTTAGCCCCACATTTCTGCTAATCTGATCAACAGATGTGTGTGGGGATTACCGGGGGCTGACTGCTGTTGGTAACGAGAGATAAACGACCAAGGACATACAGTTATGTCCTTGGTCGTAAAGGGGTTACAAATGCTTAAGTTTCTCATTGACTTCCATTACACTCAATACTCGAGTCACACCCAAAAACCCTGATGTCAGTCAAGTAATAAACAATGGAGAGCATGCTTGCTCATCACTAATAATAATAATAATAATAATAATAATAATAAAATAGTAACATTTATGAATAATGCATATAAATTGGTAACATACTCTAGGCTTCTTATGTTTATTAAAATTTTCTCTCCAGGACAGGAGACAAATTCTAGCGCAGCACCACCTATTGGAAGTAGCGATCCTAAAAGTTAAATGTGGATTTTTAACAATCCTTTCAATATAACTTAGGATATATATGCCAGATCAGAATCCCAATTTGCAGACACTGTGTTTCGGGGTGCTTGCCCCTCGTCAGTGCAAAGTATGGGGTGTCTGATCTGGCTATGAGAAGCTTTGTGGGACCACGAGGGAACACTATTCTCCTTATTGAGACTTTGCAAACCAGTCTGACTGGATGCTAGTAAGGGGACTTATAGCTGCCATGCCCCTCTGAAAAATATTCAAATTTTCTCTCCAGGACAGGAGACAAACTCTAGCACAGCGCCACCTATTGGAAGTAGCGATCCTAAAAGTCACAAGTGGATTTTTAACAATCCTTTCAATATAACTTAGGATATATATGCCAGATCAGAATCCCAATTTGCAGACACGGTGTTTCGGGGTGCTTGCACCTCGTCATTTATGCATGACTGTGCGGAATGTACAATGTAGTAGTTTCTACAAAATGAAATGTACAGTAGATTAAAATTTCTTTCTCAGGGTGTTTCTCTATGCATACTGGGACAACAGGAATATTCTTTGCAAAATGTATGTAATTTTGACTGATTGGATGCTAGGAGCAATGCGTTCACTTTCTATGTACCCTAGTTATGGATGCCATTGTGTTTAGTCAATAAAAAAAGTGTTTCATATCTATTAACAAAGCTCTATAAAAGTAATGTTAAGGGTTGATAAAAAAAGACAATAAATAATTACTACAGTTCTTTATTTTATTTATGGTTAAAAAAGTAAAAAAGTTGTCTAAAATCAGTAACGGCAGTGGAAAACACAGTAAAACTAGAAAAGTTATACATATACCTCACGAATCACAATATATATATGAACAGTTTCACTGCATGGTAGTTAGGCAAAAGTCAAGGTTGTCTGATAAATTCTGACATATATGAAGGCATAGAAGTTTTAGGAACCAACATTGACTTCGCGAGCGAGCTTTTAGGACAAATTTAGGATAAGTTACAATCCCCGAGCAACAGCTATATTTATCAACTGTCTCCAAGCTACTGCTGCTAGGAAACCTGTGTAAAACCTCCAGGGGCACAAAATAATTTTAAAAAGAACGTATTGTAAAATACTAATGGTCTATCACAGGATAAAAGTTTTTAGGTTACGTATATTAATAATTGCTTTTTTATATTAATATTTTCTATGTCACCATTTCTGTTAGGAAAATTCTAAAAAAACAGCAGATTTTTTAGCACATTAACAACTTAGTCTCATAATAGCACACTATACAATAAATGCTTAACTAAAATAGCATGCTAAAATGTATAAAGCTTAAAACATTCTAAATAGAAAAATACAATATAAAATGTACACATGCAATAAAATCTGTACAAGATATGCAAGAAAATAAAAAAAAGAAAAAAAAGAAAGAGCATAGACAGAAAGGTGAAGGCAGAGGTAGATCTAGGTTTTTCTGGCTCCCTTCTAAGAATTTTGTCTGGAAAGTGGTTTGAGTAGTTGTCATTTGACAGTCATTCATATAAGATTTGCATATTTACAGTCAGTTGCCGACGTGCTGCTCCTCCTTAAGGTGCATGTAAAATATAACTCTGTTGTTGATCGTGAAGTGTCTTGGAGTGAGATGGGATTGACATGCGAGTGTTAAAGGCCACTTTACACACAGCGACATCGCTAGCGATGTCGCTGGTGAAAGTACCCGCCCCCGATGGTTGTGTGTCATGAGCAAATCGCTGCCCGTGGTGCACAACATTGCTAACAACCGTCACACATACTTACCTTCCTAACGATGTTGCTGTAGCCAGTGAACCGCCTCCTTTCTAGGGGGGCGGTTCGTGCGGCGTCATAGCAGCGTCACTAAGCATCCGCCCAATAGAAGTGGAGGGGCGGAGATGAGCGGGCGTAACATCCCGCCCACCTCCTTCCTTCTTCATTGACGGCGGCCGCAGGTACGATGTTGTTCCTCATTCCTGCAGTGTCACACATAGCGATGTGTCCTGCCACAGGAACGACGAACAACCTGCGTCCAAAAGCAGCAACGATATTTGAAATTAGAACGACGTGTCAATGATATGGTGGGTATTTTTGATCGTTAACGGTCATTCCTGCGTTTCAGATGCAACGACGTCACTAACGAGGCCGGATGTGCATCACGAATTCCGTGACCCCAACGACATCTCGTTAGCGATGTCGTTGCGTGTAAAGCCACCTTTATTCCATATGTCATGCGAATGCTATTAGAGTGTGTTTTTCCCACTCACCTAGTCTCCATGTGATATCCGCATGTCATCCACATGTCATCTGCATGACATCTATATCATCCATGTGATGTCCGAGTGACATCCGTGTGATGCGTTTTTAACATGGAGTTTTACATACTGTCAAAAGCTTGATAGATGAATGGTTAAATAGATTGATAAGTATAACTGAAAAAATAGCAATCCCTATAAAAATTTACTTTTATTATAACCAATTATACAATAGTAGGGAACAAAAAAAGTAAAAAGAAAGTGTGGACTACCAGGGTATATAGCTAAGTGTAAGTATAACCAGGGAGGAGACTAAGCAGGCAAATAACTAGGAAAGCACAACCTAATAGAAACCCTAGTGCTACCCTGTAACTGACTCCTTCCTATCAACAGAGCGTATAGCACCCTAATGTGAGTAGGCGCCCCCGTTCCTCGATGACTAACCTTTGTATACCCTGGTACAACCTTACAAAATACAGTACTATTGCATAGTACTGGGAAAAAAGGCTACAGATGATCATAGAATCATAGAATGGTACAGTTGAAAGGGACCTCAAGGGCCATCGGGTCCAACCCCCTGCGAGTGCAGGCTTTCCTAAATCATCCCAACTATATGTAAAGAATCATAGAATGGAAGCTTCTATGGTAGCTTCTATAGATGGGGGATGGATATTACACTTTGCCCATATACAGGTCACAGGATGTAATAGGGTGACACCCATAAAGTGACTAGTAGAGATGAGTGAACCTCTCAAGGTTTGGTTGGCTGAGCTCAATCAAACGTAGGGTACTTTGGTCAAATCTTTATCGAACCGAAATTTGAACCTTTATCAAACCTTTCCAAACCCCATTAGATTCAATGGGAGGCCAAATGTAAGGCACACAAAACACCTTTGAGGGGGGTTAAAAAGCTTCCAAAACAACAAAAATACATTTTATAGTCCAGCACCATTGTTTTGGCATAGCCATTAGCTTCTTAGGCTATTGACAGAAGTAATTTAGAGGTGGATGAGATACAGGTGTATGGTTGGTGCTCCCATACCCTTGCTAGTACAGACAAGACACAACTTTGAGACCTATGTAGCAGTCTCAACAGTAAAAATCCTTTCAGGGACACAGCGGTACAGTAGCATAAATTGCCCCTCTCCTCATAGGACGTTAAAAGAGCAGGGAAAGTTGGTCCATGCAACATACAGGCCTGTGGTCCAGCATTAGAAATAGAAAAAGGAAGACATGCTACAGTGACTGGTGTAGGCCTCTTGGTCAGAAGCCTGGTACTACCCACAAGACATACGTTTTGCACCCATTTTGGAATCTCGAAATCCATCCAGGGACACAGTGGTAAAGTAACATTAATTGCCCCCCTCCCCAGAGGGTGTTAAAACAGCAGGGAGTAACAGTCCATGCAACACACAGGCTGTGGGCCAGCATTTTAATTTTAAAAATTATTTAATTAAAATTAAGACATGCTAGTGACTGGTGTAGGCCTGTCCCTCCCAGGAGCCTGGCACTACCAAAAAGACATAAGTTTCACATCCATTTTGGAGTCTCAACATTGTAAATCCTTCCAGGGACATAGCGGTAAAATAGCATCTATTCCCCCTCCCCATAGGGCGTTACAACAGCAGGGAAAGACGGTTCATGCAACACACAGGCTGTGGTCCAGCATTACAAATAGAAGAAGGAAGACATGCTACAGTGACCGATGTAGGACTCTTGGTCACAGAATCCTTTCACTACCACAAGATATAAGTTTCACACCAATTTTGGAGTCTGGACATTGAAAATGCTTCCAGGGATACAGCGGTACAATAGCATCAATTGCCCCCTCCTCATTAGGTGGTAAAAGAGCAGGGAAGGCCATGTAACAAACAGGCCTGTGGGCTGGCATTAGAATTAGAAAAGGAAGATATGCTACATTGACAGGTCTAGGCCTCTTGGTTACAGAAGCCTGACATTACCCACAAGATATACAGTAAGTTTCACAGCCATTTTGGAGTCTCAACATTAAAAAGCCTTCCAGGTACACAGTGGTAAAGTAGCATCAATTGCCCCCCCCATAGGGCTTTAAAAGAACAGGGAGGCACTTCCAAGGCATGATTAGCGAGGGCGTGACTAGGTAGTTCAGGCCACTCTTCCATTTTTGAAGACCAAAATGGAAGAGGTTTCAATCCCCCCTTATGGCATGGATGTTGAGCTCTTGATACTCCTGCACCATCCTCTCCAGTCATTCACTATGTGTCAGGCTTTTACTCTGTTCTGCTGATGCAGGCAATGGTTTAAAAAGTGTATGCCACAAATCACAGAAATTGGTTCTGGCACTTAAACTACTGCTGCTAATGCTTCTGCATTGATGATGCAATGTTCCTGTAGTTGGAATAGAACTGTGATTCACGCTGTGTGCCTCAGTGCTGTCTTGTGGAAAAGTACTGTTAAGATGGTCTACAAGCTTGTTTTGATATTTCAGCATCCACGCGTCCCTTTCCAGGGGTGAAAGCATCTTGCTAAATTGACTCGTGTACCATGGATCTAACAGAGTGGCAAACCAGTAGTCAGCGCTATTTCTAATAGTAACGATACAGACATCATGTTGCAAATATTGCAGTAAGAAGGCGCTCATGTGTTGGATGCTTCCATGCAGTCCAAGTCCATGTTGTGTTGGTGGCATGGTAACACTCAAGTTTGCCTCCTCCATCCCCTCCCACCAACCAGGGACAAAAGATACAGGATCAATATCTTCTTCATCTTTGGAGTTTTCTGCACTCATCACCTATTCCTCGGCTCCTGCACTTTGTCTGTTATCATGAGCCCACCTCGCTCCATGAACTCTACCCTCTCATGACACCCACCTGCACGACAACTGTCCGGACCTTACAGAAAATAGTATCCCTTCTTCATGCTCCTCTGCCTCTTCTTTTTCCTCTGGGACCCCCACCTCCTCCCACAGACTAGTCAAATTAGATGAGCGGAATAGTGATGCTGATGACGGCATCGTCAGCGCTAACCATTTTTGTAGCCATTTTGAAACTGTGCAGGAGGGTGCAGAGGTCCTTCATATGTGCCCATTCCGCAACCATGATTTGCCCTACATCTGTACTGACATGAATCAAAAACACCAGGCATGGTCACTTCCAGAACACCTGATGGGCCCTCACTCACCCCCACTGTAGCGGCTACAGATAAGGAGCTGCTACGGTCGGAGACCTGTGTTCTAATAATTTTGCCAGTGACAAGGAGGAGAAAGCAGTGGCAGAGGATATTGATTTGGTGGCCAGTGGCTGGGTAGACCCATTAGTCTGCACTTTAGTGCAGTGAGATTCCCACATCTATGTATGCATGTTGGTAGCGCATGTGCCTGTTCATGTACTGTATGTAGTTGTCAAATTATTTGAAAATTTTCCTCTACTCAGTCGTGGTTTAAAACATTGGCAGATAACAGAAGTTGGGTCATCTGTTGCGGTCTCACAAAAGGCCCAGGCTAGGCAACCCTTCCTGTGGACTGCAGACCTGCAACCACTGCTGGCAACTGCCAAAGTTGTGGCTGAGGATGCAGTGCTTCTCATGGTTGTATCACTACATGTTTGTGCAGAAATTGCCACTATAACATTCTCGGCTTCCTCCTCCTCTTTGTCGTCTGCTGAGCTACAAAGCTGTGTTCCTCTGGGTTCACACCAAGTGGGATCTACAACTTCATTGTCATGCTCTATGTTGTCCCCCTCTTCCTCTTCCTGACATCACAGCACAGTATGCTTGCGCCTCAGGTATCTGATTCTCACCATCATCACCTCCACTCTCGGGGGTTAATGTCAGTTAACCAGGGTCAGGATTTTGCTGGAACCCAACTTCGTCGGAGCCAGGATTCAACTCACAAAGATTTTGGGCATCAGTGAAGATGCTTTCATCCTTTTGTGTCTGGGAGTTCATAGAGCAGACCTGTGATGCCCATGGGATAGAATGTATGAACAGCTCTGCAGATTCGCCCATGTGGGGTTCCCCACAGTCAGTTTTCAGGAAGGAGATTTGTGACACAGGTGCAAACAAGAGTACTTGGGGTGGCACCTATGGGGAATGAAGTGTGTGTGATGTAGAGGTGGAGAAAGAGGAGGAGAGGCCACTTGATGGAGTGCTTGACATCCACTCTAGCATCTGCTGTTTATTAGGGTCATTTTGAAGTTCAAACGATGTGTGGTTGTCAAAGAAATCTTGTGGATAGGATGTGCTGGTATTTGCTCAATAGACCTTTGACTAATGGAACTTCCCACACATACACCGTTAACACCACACCTATTCCCCCTTCCACGACAACCTTGTCGGGGTTTACCACTCATGGTTAATGCACCCTTCACTTTTGAAACAGATGTTTTGCAACCCTACGCCCACACCTGTCAGACACCTGACAAAAGATAAATTATTTAGTTACTGCCTGAGTTGTCAATATTGTGAAGGCACTAAAAAGTACAACTACCTGCAAAGGTGGTTAACTGCGTAATTTGTAGCAGACATGGTAAAGTTCCAAGAACACCTTTTTAGCTTCTTTAATAGCAAATTTTCAGCAGGCACAACTAACAATATACTCACAGCAAAAAAGAGGGCAACCAGTCCAGTTAGCCCAGGCCAACACATCTAATGCACCAACAGGATGCAGACAAACCTCTCAACATGATGGACACTTCATAGGTACAAGGTAAATTGCACACTAGTGGCGCGCATAGGGCACTGTTCACACTCGTATGCGCATGGTATCCAGCCAGCAACCTATTATCATGCCCTTACTATTAGGTTAGGCGGGTTACCCGGACACTACTCACTGCAGCACACAAGGGACAGAGACTCCACTATGCACGGCCGTATTAAGAGGCCCGGCTGCACCCCGTGTTATAAAAAGGTGCAAAAAATATATTTCAAATATATATGAGGTATTAGTTAGTAAATTGGCCAATGTACATAAGCCCACAATCCTCATCACGGATCCTCATGCTTGTGGGTCCCTACACTAATAAATATCAAAAAATAACAACAGAAAGAGGAGATTAAAACTCCTCCAAAAATGTAATATACTCACAGCAAAAAAGAGGGCAACCAGTCCAGTTAGCCCAGGCCAACACATCTAATGCACCAACAGGATGCAGACAAACCTCTCAACATGATGGACACTTCACAGGTACAAGGTAAATTGCACACTAGTGGCGCGCATAGGGCACTGTTCACACTCGTATGCGCATGGTATCCAGCGAGCAACCTATTATCACGCCCTTACTATTAGGTTAGGCGGGATACCCGGACACTACTCACTGCAGCACACAAGGGACAGAGACTCCACTATGCACGGCCGTATTAAGAGGCCCGGCTGCACCCCGTGTTAAAAAAAGGTGCAAAAAATATATTTCAAATATATATGAGGTATTAGTTAGTAAATTGGCCAATGTACATAAGCCCACAATCCTCATCACGGATCCTCATGCTTGTGGGTCCCTACACTAATAAATATCAAAAAATAACAACAGAAAGAGGAGATAAAAACTCCTCCAAAAATGCAGCCGGGCCTCTTAATATTTTTTTTTTTCCCTTGTCTTTCTTCCCTAAGCGCGCGCGTGTAGTGAGGCGGGCCAGCATGTCAGCCAATCACAGACACACACACAGCTAAGTGGACTTTTAGCCAGAGAAGCAACGGCATGTGTGATAGGATGTCCATGTCACATGTCCCTGCATTATAAAAACGGGTATCTGCCCGTCCGGACGCCATTATCTCTTCTGCGTCTGGGTGTCAGTCACCGCTGGCGTAGCTCCTGTCTCTGATACTGCTGTGTACGCTCTACACACAGCGCTATTTAGAATAGGGATAGAAGTTTCTATTAGCCCTTGTAAGGGCTAATAACAGCAGGCTCAGAGCCATAGGTGACAGTCAGATCCGTGGAAACAGATTTTAACAGCTACAGATAACAGCGTCTGTGTAGCTAAGGTCAGGGACATCCTCGCTGCATTTCCCCATTAGGAGAGATAGAATGTGAGGCTTCCTTTCCTGTACACTGACCCACAACCCTGCCACTGTACCCTCCTGCCCTTTGCACACTCAAGCTCATTGTTACTAAGCCATTATACTAGCAGACATTGAGTAAACTTAGTGGCATCCTAAAAGTGGCTGTTGGACTTCCATTAGTGTCCCACAGGTGCAAAGCTATTTGCAGCACCACTGCATTGCACACACAAACTCATTGTTAGTAAGCCATTATACTAGTAAACACTGAGTAAACTTAGTGGCATCCTAAAAGTGTCTGTTGGACTTCCATTAGTGTCCCACTAGTGCAAATCTATTTGCAGCACCTCTGCATTGCCCACTCAAACTCATTGTTACTAAGCCATTATACTAGCAAACACTGAGTAAACTTAGTGGCATCCTAAAAGTGGCTGTTGGACTTCCATTAGTGTCCCACTAGTGCAAATCTATTTGCAACACCTCTGCATTGCACACTCAAACTAATTGTTACTAAGCCATTATACTAGCAAACTATGCTGTCAGTTTAAGGGCCGTAGTGGCATTGTCAGGGATAGTTATTGTTGTTTATTCTGCTGTTAATAAAGATAGACCACTGCTGCAATCTACACCACCTCTCAATTTTTACTACCACATTTTAAGTGCACAATCTTGTTGCAATCAAAATGAGTGGCAAAATGACAGATGCTGGTGGAAAGGGGAAGAGGCGTGTTGGAAAAGGAAAAAAAGGGTTTGTCCGTGGGGAGGGTGGCAAAGCTCCATTAACATCTGCTGAAGATATACCATCTTCCAGCAAAAGTAAGATGTCTACTACTTACCGTGGACAATCCGATGTGCTCCCTTTGTTACGGACATGAACAACTGGAACAAAGGTAGATGATGGCCAAAATAAGAAAATGCTTGAATGGATCTCAAGTGGTCCAACAAGTGCCCTCTCCGCCACCTCAACTACCGCATCCAAGAAACACCAGTCCTCTGAGTTGTCATCCCAATCACACTTGCTTTCTCACAGCTATGAAGTCTCCATCCACCCTGCACAGTATGGTGGAACTGAGATGGCTGAGTCTGCATAGCTGTTCAGTCACACTATAGCCTGGGAATCAGAGGTCTGCTCCCAAGCTACAGTGAGTACAGACCAGAAAATGGTCTGCAGTGATGCCCAGAACCTTTGTGACTCAGATTCAGGCCATGATGAACAAGTTTCTGAGCATAATGTTGACCCTTATTCACAAACTGAAACACCTGTTGTAATAGACAATGAGGAACATACTGATGACGATGAGACGCAGATACCAGATTGGGATGACAACTTAAACATTCGGTCAGGGCAAGAAGAGGCTCGGTCTGAGGGTGAGGGGAGTGCAAACACAACAATTGATGAGGAAGTTCTAGATCCCACCTACTGTCAACCCACAGTCAGGCACTCGAGGAGGTCAACAGAGGCGGTGGAGGAGGATGCAACTGACGACGAAGTTACCTTGCGCCTTCCTGGACAGAGTCGGAGTACTGGTAGCAAATCTACAACTGCATCCTCAGCCACCACTGTACCTCTAAGCACTAGTCGGGGTGGATCAGCAGGTCGCATGCCCTCTAAGCCTTGCCTAGCCTGGTCCTTTTTTGACATAGCAAAAGATCGCCCAAATTATGTGATCTGTAAAATGTGTCGTGATTCTGTTAGTAGAGGGCAAAACCTCAGCAGTTTGACAACTTCTTCCATGAATCGTCACATGAATAAATATCATATGTACCAGTGGGAAGCTCACCGTGCTGCAATGCGGCCTAGTGGAGCGAACCATCCACCGCCTGCCCCTTCCAATGCATCCGCGCGCTCTTCATCTTCTAGGACTGTGGGGACAGCTGTCACACCTGGTTTTACACGCACAACTTCCACCACTGTAACCGCAACAGGCAGTTTGCTTGGTAGGTCGTCAGTTGGTTTGGAAGGGGAAACAAGTGCGTGTGTACAGCTCTCTCAGACATCGATAGCACCAACGTTGGATTAAGGCAACATCATGTCTACGCCTGCACTTTCCTCACAAACCTGCATTTTTCCAGGGACACCCTACTCAACACCGTCTACACACAGCAGCCAGATCTCTGTCCCTCAGATGTGGACAAATAAAAGGCCATTTGCTGTGACCCATGACAAAGCTAAGAGGTTGAATTTATCCCTCTGTAAGCTCTTGGCTACCGAAATGCTGCCTTTCCGCCTGGTGGACACACAGGATTTTAGAGACCTTATGTCTGTCGTTGTGTCCCAGTACCAGATGCCAGTCGCCACTACTTCTCTAAGAAAGGTGTGCCTGCGCTACACCAGCATGTCGCACACAACATCACCGCTTCCTTGAGAAACTCTGTGTGTGAACGGGTGCATTTCACCACCGATACTTGGACCAGTAACCATGGACAGAGACGTTACATGTCGCTGACTGGGCACTGGGTAACTATGGTGATAGATGGTTAAGGGTCTGCTGCACAAGTCTTGCCGTCCCCACGACTTGTGTGTCAATCCTCTCTTTGTCCAAGTTCCGCCACTGCTTCTGCCTCCTCCACCTCGTCTGGGTCCTCCACCTCCACCCCAAGCCTGCCTGGTCAGGCCACCAGCATTCTAACTGCGCAGAAGGACTCAAGCACCCCTCATTACTATACTGGCAGCAGAGCGCAACGGCATCAGGCGGTCTTTAGCTTGAAATGTCTTGGAAATAAGAGTCACACAGCGGCTGAGTTGTGGGCAGCTCTGGAGACTGAGTTTAATAAATGGTTATCTCCACTCAACCTGCAGCCTGATAAGGCCGTGTGCGACAATGCTGCAAACGTGGGTGCGGCCCTTCGCCTGGGCAAGGTGACACACGTGCCTTGTATGGCTCACGTGTTGGACCTTGTTGTCCAGCAATTTTTAACACACTATCTCGGCCTAGATGGCCTTCTGAACATGGCACGAAAACTGTCTGCTCACTTCCGCCGTTCAACCACCACTGCTGAGCGACTTGCATCGCTCCAGAAGACTTTTGGCCTGCTGGTTCATCGCCTGAAATGCGATGTGCCGACACGCTGGAATTCGACTCTCCACATGTTACAGCGACTGTGGCAGCACCGTCGAGCCCTGGTGCAATACGTCATGACGTATAGCCTGGGCCAACGAGATGTAGAGGTGGGGCAGATCACCCTGATGGAGTGGTCTCAGATCAAGGACCTATGCAGCCTTCTGCACAGTTTCGACATGGCGCCGAATATGTTTAGCGCTGATAATGCCATTATCAGCATGACAATTCCAGTCATTTACATGCTGGAGCACACGCTAAACACTATTCGGAGTCAGGGGGTGGGACAACAGGAAGGGGAGGAACTACAGGAGGATTCATATGCGCAAGACACAACATCACCAAGGTCCAGTCGTTCATCATTACCAACGCGGCAGGCATGGGACCATGGGGGACAGGGATCAACAAGGGCGCATAGTATCAGGCGAAATGTTGAGGAAGGTGCAGGAGAACATGAAGAAATGGAGGACGAACTGTCCATGGACATGGAAGACTCAGCGGATGAGGGAGACCTTGGTCAAATTTCTGTTGAAAGAGGTTAGGGGGAGATGTCAGAGGAAGAAAGAACGGTTAGCACCTCTATGCCACAAACACAGCATGGACTTGGTCCGCATTGCTGCGCAAGACACATGAGCGCCTTCTTGCTGCCCTACCTCCATTATGACCCTCGTATTGTCAAAATTAGAAGTGACAATGACTACTGGCTTGCCACACTATTAGATCCCCGGTACAAGTCCAAATTTTGTGACATAATTCCAGCCATAGAAAGAAACGCACGTATGCAGGGGTATCAGCAGAACCTGTTACTCGATCTTAGCTTGGCTTTTCCACCAAACAACCGTGGTGCAGGGAGTGAATCTCCCAGTTGAAACTTGACAAACATGGGACAGTCTCGTCATCTTCAACAGTCTACCCGTACCAGTTGCAACGTATCTGGTGCTGGTAACAACAATTTTATTGAATCTTTTCATAATTTTTTTGACCATCCTTTGCAAGGCCACCAGAGACAACAAGTCTGACACATGGTCAACGGCTGGAAAGGATGATACAGGAGTATCTCCAAATGAACATCAATGCCATGACTTTGCAAATGGAGCCTTGCTCATTTTGGGCTTCAAATCTTGAAAAATGGCCAGAGCTCTCCACTTACGCCTTGGAGATTTTGTCATGTCCAGCTGCCAGCGTTGTCTCTGAACGTGTCTTCAGTGCTGCTGGGTGTGTGCTGACAGATAAGCGCACATGTCTGTCCAGTGACAATGTGGACAGACTAACGTTCATCAAAATGAACAAGCCATGGATCCACAAGGAATTTACTACCCCTGAGTCATACTGGGGAGAGTAAATGCTTGTGGATTTTGAATGTGCTTGATGCAAATCTACCTGTGAAGTGTACAACTGTGGCACAAGTGCTGCCACTGAAGGGGTGGGTGTGTGTGGGGCCCAATTTTTGGAAAAAAGGGAGACTCTGCTTGGAGTAACCCTTGCTTACAGTGTTTTTGAAAATGATCCAAGATGAACAAGTCATGGTTCAGCAAAGACTTTGCTACCTACCCCGGTGTCATCCTGGGGACGGTTAAGGATGGCGTATTTTTGAATGTGCTTGATGCAAATCTACCTGTGAAGTGTACAACTGGGGCACAAGTGCTGCCACTGAAGTGGTGTCTGTGTGGCCCAATTTTTGGAAAAAAAGGGAGACTCCACTTGGAGCAACCTTGCGGTGTTTTACGTGATTTTAGAAGGGCATGCCATGCCTATATCTGTGTCTCCTCCTCTTTTTCCTTGTCCAGCTCATTTGTTTTCGCATGAGTATATGTCCTTGTCACTTTCCCATGTGTTTGTGTTGTGTTGTGAGTTGCTTGTCACCTTTTGGACACCTTTGAGGGTGTTTTCTACGTGTTTTTATGTGTTTGTAATTGCCTCCCATTGTTTCCTATGCGGTTCAAGTGGTTCACTGAACCAGTTCGCCGAACTGAACTCGAACGAGACCTCCGTTCGGCGAACCGAACTCGAGCCAAACCGCGACCGGTTCGCTCATCTCTACTCATAGGTGACACACGCAAAGAAATCGCTAAAGCAACCTGATGTGCGTCACAAATTCCGTGACCCCAACGAGATCGCTTGAGCGATGTCGCAGCATGTAAAGCGGCCTTTGACAGAATTTTGACCAGGCAATTAAAATTGGCAAGAACAAATTTTTAGATATTTCCCTAGCAACTTTTTCGGCCATTCACGGCTAACTACCAATACCTATAAATGTGTTTGCGTAATTAAAATTGCCCAAAAATACTTTTTAGATACTTCTCTAGGAGATGTTTTAGTCCAGGCACTAACAAGTAACAATACCTATAACAGTGTTTGCAGAATTTTGACCAGCCAATTAAAATTGGCAAGAACAACTTTTTGGATACTTTTCTAGCAACTGTTTCAGCCACGCACAGCTATCAGTACCTATAAATTTGTTTTTGTAATTGTCAGCAGTCAATTAAAATTGTCAAGAAACACTTTTTAGATACTTCCCTTAGAATTTTTTTAGGCCAGGCACTAACAAGTAATTTTACCTATGACTGTGTTTGCAGATTTTTGACCAAGCAACTAAAATTGGCAATAACCACTTATATTTCTCTAGCAATGTTTTCGGCCACGTACGGTGAATTACTACTACCTGTAAATATGTTTGAGTAATTTTTAGCAGGCAATTAAAATTGACCCAAAACAATTTTTAAATACTTCCCTATGAAACTTTTTAGGCCAGGCACTAACAAGTAACATTACCTATCACTGTGTTGGCAGATTTTTGACCACACAATTAAAATTGCCAAGAACCACTTTTTAGACCTTTCACTTGCTATTTTTTTTAGGCCACGCACTATGAAGCAACAAAACCTATGTCTGCATTTGCATACTTGACAGCAGCCAGTAATACGTAGCAATACTTATTTACATTTTTCACTGGTAACTCTTTAGCAAGCACTACAAATACCAATCCATCGATTTCGATCATGAAATGTGCCAATATGTGGCACACACACACACACAACTTTCTCCATACTGCACATCCCTATTGTAATATATTGCTCTCCTATATAAAGGTACCGTCACACTTAGCGACACTCCAGCGATCCCACCAGCAACCTGACCTGGCAGTGATCGCTGTAGCGTCGCTACATGGGTTGCTGGTGAGCTGTCAAACAGGCAGATCTCACAAGCAACCAGTGACCAGCCCCCAGCCAGCAGCGACGCGTGGAAGCGATGCTGTGCTTGGTAACTAAGGTAAATATCGGGTAACCAACCCGATATTTACCTTGGTTACCAGCGCACACCGCTTAGCGCTGGCTCCCTGCACTCCTTGCTAGAGTACACATCGGGTTAATTACCCTATGTGTAGTCTGGCTATGTGTGCAGGGAGCAGGGAGCTGGCACTGGCCGCGTGAGAGCGGCGGACGCTGGTAACGAAGGTAAATATCGGGTAACCAAGGAAAGGGCTTCTTGCTTACCTGATATTTAAATTGGTTACCAGCGTCCGCAGAAGCCGGCTCCCTGCTCACTGCACATTCAGTTGTTGCTCTCTCGCTGTCACACACAGCGATGTGTGCTTCACAGCGGGAGAGCAACAACTAAAAAATGGTCCAGGACATTCATCAACACCCAGCGACCTCACAGCAGGGGCCAGGTTGTTGCTGGATGTCACACGCAACAACATCACTAGCAACATCGCTGTTACGTCACAAAAGTCGTGCCTCAGCAGCGATGTTGCTAGCGATGTTGCTTAGTGAGACGTGGCCTTAAGTGAACTACACAACATTAAACCCATAGCTAACCACACCTACCCTGCCCATCCCTATTGTAAACTATTGTTCTCTTATCTATTTGAATTACTTTTCATTAAACCCCTAAAGGTACCGTCACACTAAGCAACTTACCAGCGATCCCAAGAACGATAGGGATCGCTGGTAAGTTGCTAGGAGGTTGCTGGTGAGATGTCACACTGCGACGCTCCAGCGATCCCACCAGCAACCTGACCTGGCAGGGATCGCTGGAGCATGGCTACACGAGTTGCTGGTGAGCTCACCAGCAACCAGTGACAAGCCCCCAGCGCCGCGTGGAAGATGCTGCGCTTGGTAACTAAGGTAAATATCGGTAACCAACCCGATATTTACCTTGGTTACCACCGCACGGAGCTACACGTGCAGAGAGCAGGGAGCAGCGCACACTGAGCGCTGGCTCCTTGCTCTCCTAGCTACAGCACACATCGGGTTAATTACCCGATGTATGCTGCAGCTAAATGTGCACAGAGCAGGGAGCAGCGCACAATGCTTAGCGCTGGCTCCTTGCTCTCCTACTTACAGCACACATCGGGTTAATTACCCGATGTGTGCTGCAGCTAAATGTGCAAAGAGCAGGGAGCAGCGCACACCGCTTAGCGCTGGCTCCTTGCTCTCCTAGTTACAGCACACATCGGGTTAATTACCCGATGTGTGCTGCAGCTAAATGTGCACAGAGCAGGGAGCAGCGCACAATGCTTAGCGCTGGCTCCTTGCTCTCCTACTTACAGCACACATCGGGTTAATTACCCGATGTGTGCTGCAGCTAAATGTGCACAGTGCAGGGAGCAGCGCACACCGCTTAGCGCTGGCTCCTTGCTCTCCTAGTTACAGCAGACATCGGGTTAATTAACCCGATGTGTCCTGCAGCTACATGTGCACAGAGCAGGAGCCGGCACTGACAGTGAGAGCGGCGGAGGCTGGTATCAAAGGTAAATATCGGGTAACCAAGGACAGGGCTTCTTGGTTACCCGATGTTTACATTGGTTACCAGCCTCTGCAGAAGCCGGCTCCTGCTGCCTGCACATTTAGTTGTTGCTGTCTCGCTGTCACACACAGCGATCTGTGCTTCACAGCAGGACAGCAACAACTAAAAAATGGCCCAGGACATTCAGCAACAACCAACGACCTCACAGCAGGGGCCAGGTTGTTGCTGGATGTCACACACAGCAACATCGCTAGCAACGTCACAAAAGTTGTTCGTTAGCAGCGATGTTGCTAGCGATGTTGCTTAGTGTGACGGGGCCTTAACTAAAGGTACCATCACACTTTAGCGACGCAAGAGCGATCCCACCAGCGATCTAACCTGGTCAGGATCGCTGGTGCGTCGCTACATGGTCGCTGGTGAGCTGTCAAACGGGCTGATCTCACCAGCAACCAGGACTGCTTCAAATGAGATTTGCCGTGACGTGGCGAAGCAGCTCAAGAAATTGCAATTTTTTGCCAAAAATCTCAAAAAAAAAAAAAAATTTTTATAATGCAGTTTGGAATATTTGATGCCTTAGTGCACATTGGTGCTGGCTCTTTGTTGTTTCTTTGTTGAATTGGTCGGTGGTTGACCTCCACCTTGCTATGCACCCCAATTTGGGATGTATTCCATCTGTATAGATTTTGGCGTTTGGTGACTGTTCACATTGGGTCATCAGGCTTTGTCCACAGGCTATATATATACTTCATGCAGCATTTGCTTGGACCTGTCCCGCCCACAGCCATGACTCAGTCATGGGTACGGGACTGCAATAGACCAGGTGAGTGCTGCTGAGAGCAGTTCTGCTATTTATATGTGAGGCCGCATGGCACATTTTATAAAAATATTTTAGTGTAGGACTGCTTCAAATGAGATTTGCCGTGACGTGGCGAAGCAGCTCAAGAAATTGCAATTTTTTGCCAAAAATCTCAAAAAAAAAAAAAAAAAAAAATTTTTATAATGCAGTTTGGAATATTTGATGCCTTAGTGCACATTGGTGCTGGCTCTTTGTTGTTTCTTTGTTGAATTGGTCGGTGGTTGACCTCCACCTTGCTATGCACCCCAATTTGGGATGTATTCCATCTGTATAGATTTTGGCGTTTGGTGACTGTTCACATTGGGTCATCAGGCTTTGTCCACAGGCTATATATATACTTCATGCAGCATTTGCTTGGACCTGTCCCGCCCACAGCCATGACTCAGTCATGGGTACGGGACTGCAATAGACCAGGTGAGTGCTGCTGAGAGCAGTTCTGCTATTTATATGTGAGGCCGCATGGCACATTTTATAAAAATATTTTAGTGTAGGACTGCTTCAAATGAGATTTGCCGTGACGTGGCGAAGCAGCTCAAGAAATTGCAATTTTTTGCCAAAAATCTCAAAAAAAAAAAAAAAAAAAAAAAAAAAAAAAAATTTTATAATGCAGTTTGGAATATTTGATGCCTTAGTGCACATTGGTGCTGGCTCTTTGTTGTTTCTTTGTTGAATTGGTCGGTGGTTGACCTCCACCTTGCTATGCACCCCAATTTGGGATGTATTCCATCTGTATAGATTTTGGCGTTTGGTGACTGTTCACATTGGGTCATCAGGCTTTGTCCACAGGCTATATATATACTTCATGCAGCATTTGCTTGGACCTGTCCCGCCCACAGCCATGACTCAGTCATGGGTACGGGACTGCAATAGACCAGGTGAGTGCTGCTGAGAGCAGTTCTGCTATTTATATGTGAGGCCGCATGGCACATTTTATAAAAATATTTTAGTGTAGGACTGCTTCAAATGAGATTTGCCGTGACGTGGCGAAGCAGCTCAAGAAATTGCAATTTTTTGCCAAAAATCTCAAAAAAAAAAAAAAAAAAATTTTTATAATGCAGTTTGGAATATTTGATGCCTTAGTGCACATTGGTGCTGGCTCTTTGTTGTTTCTTTGTTGAATTGGTCGGTGGTTGACCTCCACCTTGCTATGCACCCCAATTTGGGATGTATTCCATCTGTATAGATTTTGGCGTTTGGTGACTGTTCACATTGGGTCATCAGGCTTTGTCCACAGGCTATATATATACTTCATGCAGCATTTGCTTGGACCTGTCCCGCCCACAGCCATGACTCAGTCATGGGTACGGGACTGCAATAGACCAGGTGAGTGCTGCTGAGAGCAGTTCTGCTATTTATATGTGAGGCCGCATGGCACATTTTATAAAAATATTTTAGTGTAGGACTGCTTCAAATGAGATTTGCCGTGACGTGGCGAAGCAGCTCAAGAAATTGCAATTTTTTGCCAAAAATCTCAAAAAAAAAAAAAAAATTTTTATAATGCAGTTTGGAATATTTGATGCCTTAGTGCACATTGGTGCTGGCTCTTTGTTGTTTCTTTGTTGAATTGGTCGGTGGTTGACCTCCACCTTGCTATGCACCCCAATTTGGGATGTATTCCATCTGTATAGATTTTGGCGTTTGGTGACTGTTCACATTGGGTCATCAGGCTTTGTCCACAGGCTATATATATACTTCATGCAGCATTTGCTTGGACCTGTCCCGCCCACAGCCATGACTCAGTCATGGGTACGGGACTGCAATAGACCAGGTGAGTGCTGCTGAGAGCAGTTCTGCTATTTATATGTGAGGCCGCATGGCACATTTTATAAAAATATTTTAGTGTAGGACTGCTTCAAATGAGATTTGCCGTGACGTGGCGAAGCAGCTCAAGAAATTGCAATTTTTTGCCAAAAATCTCAAAAAAAAAAAAAAAAAAAAAAAATTTTTATAATGCAGTTTGGAATATTTGATGCCTTAGTGCACATTGGTGCTGGCTCTTTGTTGTTTCTCTGCACATTTAGTTGTTGCTGTCTCGCTGTCACACACAGCGATCTGTGCTTCACAGCAGGACAGCAACAACTAAAAAATGGCCCAGGACATTCAGCAACAACCAACGACCTCACAGCAGGGGCCAGGTTGTTGCTGGATGTCACACACAGCAACATCGCTAGCAACGTCACAAAAGTTGTTCGTTAGCAGCGATGTTGCTAGCGATGTTGCTTAGTGTGACGGGGCCTTAACTAAAGGTACCATCACACTTTAGCGACGCAAGAGCGATCCCACCAGCGATCTAACCTGGTCAGGATCGCTGGTGCGTCGCTACATGGTCGCTGGTGAGCTGTCAAACGGGCTGATCTCACCAGCAACCAGTGACCAGCCCCCAGCCAGCAGAGACGTGGAAGCGATGCTGCGCTTGAAGGGAGCCGGCGTCTGGAAGCTGCGTACACTGGTAACCACAGTAAACATAGGTTATGGTTACCCGATATTTACTTTGGTTACCAGCGCACACCGCTTAGCGCTGGCTCCCTGCACTCTTAGCCACAGTACATATCAGGTTAATAAGCAAACCTTTGCTTATTTACCCGATGTGTAATCCGGCTACGTGTGCAGGGAGCAGGGAGCCGGCACTGGCAGCGTGAGAGTTGCGGACGCTAGTAACTAAGATAAATTTCGGGTAACCACCTTGGTTACCTGATGTTTACCTTGGTTACAGCTTACCGCAGGCTGCCAGACGCCGGCTCCCTGTTCCCTGCACATTCAGATTGTTGCTCTCTCCCTGTCACACACAGCGATGTGTGCTTAACAGCTGGAGAGCAACAATAAAAAAATGAACCAGCAATGTGTGCATTGAGCAGTGATCTCACAGCAGGGGCCAGATCGCTGCTCAGTGTCACACACAGCGAGATCGCTAATGAGGTCCCTGCTGCGTCACAAAAAACGTGACTCAGCAGCGATCTCGCTAGCGATCTGGCTATATGAGAAGTACCTGTGAGGAAAGAGTAAACCTTTTTCACTGGCTTAGAAAAATAATAGAAATTCATTCTCCCTTGCAAGACCAAACCAGACTTATTTATGTAATAAACTTTGAGACCAAAACTCAAGGACGCAGAATGTTTTGACTTAGAAACGACTGACAAACATCTTGTTATGGGAAGAAGAAACGTTATAGACTGTTATGGGAGTATAAGTCAGTATGTTAATTTCTTTTGCTGGGAATATGTAATTCATGCCTTTAATGAATATGTATGTTCGATAGTTGTGCCCTAATCAACTTTGTATAACTTTGTAATGTAAACAAAAACAATGCAGTTCAATTTCGGAGCCACACATCTCCAGTCTTATGTGTATAACAGCGTCTGCCTGTTTTCATTGAGCTGGAATAGCCGAGGGGGGGTCACCGTTACTCTCTCCGTATTTGGACATCGCTGGCAACAGCTGTGACCGTTAGGTCAACCTAACATTATCTGGCGCCCAAAAAGCAGGGACCTGTGTTAATCCCAGGACGCAGTGAACTGTCTTGCCAAGCCGAGGAGGAGGTGACCACACGTGGGGACCAGAAACACCTGGAGTTGAACCTTATTCTTCTCTTTTTGCTCCCCATCTCTGTTCAATTCCCTCCTCAATGTGCAAGAGGTACACTGTGAGTAGATACTGGGTTATTGGTGGGTTTCTACTGAACTCTGAGAGAGTCTTGCCAGCAGATGTTTTCTGTGCCTTGTCTGTTTCTTTGCCCCTCTGTGCTTTATCTCCGTGTGTCTGCTCTCTTGCGGTTTGCTTCTGTGCTGTTGTCCTTGTTGGTTGTCATAGATCCCATACATCAGCGAGTGTTGAAAGGCAATAGTGTACCTGCTATGTCCAATGGATGTGATATTCACTGCCCTAGTGTTAGTGGGAATAGCTCTGTTTGCCATTGCTATCAGATATAGAGTGTACCTTTGGTACAAGAAGGGTAACCCAGCGCCATTCAACATACTCAGCCCCCTCTGAACAGTTAGGACACCACCTTTCAGTAGGAATACAGATCAAGAGTCAGTCTTTGGGTACTTCCAGGAAAGGTGGTTCTAGACCTCACCTTAGGTAGGAATACAAATAAGGAGTTAGTCTCTGAGTATCTCCAGGATAGGTAGGTTTAGTCAAAAAAACGTTCAAGGGTCTAAAAGCTGAAGAAGATAGACGAAGAATGGGGCAAGGAATATCAAAAGACAGAAGAGCTGGATGCACCCTGCAACATCTTATTACGTGTTATCATGGCAAAAGAACAGCCAGTCAGTCCAAGGAAGTTTTTAAGACATTTGGATTGAAGGAGAATGATCAATTGGACCCCAACAAATGGGACACAATAAGAGCTACTAGAGCAGGAGTGATAGCAGATAAATTATGGACTAAACTGGTCAGAACTCTTTCTGACATGGCAAAAACAGCCCACGATCAACGTTGGATATACCATGAAGAATCAGACACATGGGAAGAAGCTGGGAAGAAGGCTAATAAGGATAAGCAGCCTTCTCCGTACCTGTCAGCTACTCCTGGAACAATTCCAAAAATAGCAGGATCCCCGGAATGGACCTGTACAAACTGTGGCCAACAAAATCCGGACTGGAGTGAAACATGCCTAGCCTGTGGAGCCCCACAGCACAAGCTACGAGCCACAGCACCAGTGCCTCTTTATCCCGTAGTGGAAAGAAGAGTCCTGATAAGACCACCTGTTAATCCACAAAACCCAGATGCTCCCAGAGATGCAGTTCCTCGTACGTATGAAGACTAAGTACCCTGGACTCCAGCCGAGCTGATGGCTTTCCTGCAAAATGCTCCAGACCCGACTAGAAACCCAGTCAGTTTTTCACGTTACCTGAACCAAATACAGGTCTCCTATAGAAGCACTTGGTTGGACATGGAAGGTTTGTGTAGAGTTAAAATGTCTCCCGAACTGTATGCCAAACTCACTTCCCACCTGACAGGACATGTTCTGAACGATACCCGTAATGTGGAATCGGGCCAAGACTTCATGATAAGACTCAATCTTTTTTGCGCCCAGGAACAAAGAACTAAGGGCACAATGGGACCAGTGCATCAAGGTCCTGTGGAGAATGTCAGCTTATTTTACTACAGATTGATGCAGTCATTTGCAGATGAAGGGCTGGACATACAAGCAGCCGCAATACGTCGCCTGATGGTAAGATCCTTCATGGATGAAATACATGTACCTCTGGCAGAAATATTGAAAGCGTGCTGCCCGGAATGGAGAAACATGGAAGACATAGATCTTCTAGTCAACAAAGCAAGTGGCTTAGAAACCGACGCAAAGGATAAAAAAAGCAACAAGAAAGTTGTCATAGCAGCAGTGGACGGTCAGCCAGAAGGTACAAGAAGGAAGGCACCGACCTGCTACTATTGTGGAATCAGAGGACATGTGATCAGAGACTGTAGAAAGAAGAAGAGGGACACTCAAAACCAACCCGAGAGTCAGGAGGAGAAGACTGCCTGACGTGCGGCAGCACGGGATAGGGATGCCAGAGGTCCATTTATACACGCCCCCCTTCACATTGGCAACAAGGAAATAGGAGCTTAGGTGGACTCAGGAGCCTAACGCTCCGTACTCCCCAGGAACCTGGTGCCTGAAGGATCCATCTCATCCGAAGCTACTATAGTATCCGGTTTTGATGGACAAGCCCAGATAATCCCAATAACCCATCCACTGAAGGTGAAACTGGGACCACACATGTTCGTGTCCAAATTCTTAGTGTCCCCCCAGGGTGGAGATGCCCTAGTGGGAGCAGATATACTATCAAGACTTCAAGCTCAGATAGTCTATAATGAAAATGGATCTGCTATCCTGCAAATACCAGAAAATATTCCAGAAGAAGTCCTGTGCACCCTCCAGATAATTGAAGATCAACCAGAATCTGATGTTACACGTGAAGTAAACACGGATCCAATACTTCTACAAGTTCCTGTAAAACTCTGGTCCACATCAAAAACTGACCTTGGCACACTTCCCGTGCCCCCCATAAAAGTTTCAGTCAAGCCTGGAATTACACCACCACAGCTGAGACAATACCCTCTCAATGCTCAACAGGAAGCTGCCCTGGATTACCAAAAAAAGAACTGCTGAAGTCGGGATCCCTCAGAACTACTAAGTCTCCTTACAACACTCCGCTGTTTCCTGTCAAGAAGAAACAAATGAAGAAAGGTGACTCAGTCACGTACCGGATGGTACATGATTTGAGGGCAGTGAACTCAATACTGGAGCCCCTCACCCCTGTTGTACCAAATCCACATACACTGCTCACACAGGTGCCGGCTACATCCACCCACTACACAGTCATAGACCTTGTTAATGTTTTTTTCTCAGAACCACTGGAATCAGCATGCCAAGATTTCTTTGCATTCACGCACAAGCTAAACCAATATACATGAACAAGATTGCCTCAAGGAAAGCAACATTCTCCTACGCTATATACTCAGGCTATGGGTAGTGTTCTTCAAAGCTGGCAGCCCCCGGACCACTGTGTTCTACTCCAGTACGTGGATGATTTACTACTGTGCTGCCCTAGTGAAGAGGAATGTAAAACGGCTTCAATAAGCCTTCTTACCTTTCTGGCAGAAGTAGGATGCAAAGCAAGCAGAGATAAATTGCAATTCTGCAAAACAAGGGTCACTTTCCTGGGTCATTGCCTTTCTGCGGGACAAAAATACCTCAGCCCGGACAGACAAGAAGTTATCAGAAAAGCAAGCATTCCCAAGAATCTCAAGCAACTTAGAGAATTTTTAGGATTGATCTCATTCTGCAGACAGTGGATTCCCAATGCGTCACTACTTATGCAACCGCTGTATGATTGCACGAAGAATGTTCCTTTTTCTCTTACAGAAGAAGCTGGACAAAGCTTTCAAAAGCTTAAGGAACTAGTGATTGATGCACCTGCTCTGGCACTACCAAACTATGATCTCACCTTCTATCTGTTCGTAGCAGAGCTTCAAGGATTTGCTGTAGGAGTACTCACCCAGAAGACGGACAAACATCACATAATTGGGTACTACTCCTCTCAACTTGACAACGTCACCAAAGCAGCACCAACCTGTGTCCGTGCCGTTCCAGCAGTTTCAAACATTCTGCAGAAAGCATCTGAAATCTCACTCGATTTCCCAACTACTATTGTTACAAGCCATGACATACATGCTATCCTCAATCAAGTGCAGTTGAAACACCTCTCCATGGCAAGACAAGTCAGACTTCAGTGCACGCTGTTGCTACCCACAAACATCTCATTTGCTCGAGTTACAAGTCTAAACCTTGCTGATCTGCTGATCTTCACAAGTTTAGAAGGGGGTACAGAAGAGAGGACAGAAGAAGAGAGTGACAAACGTACCAGCGCACCATTTGATCATGATTGTCAGGAACTCATTAAACATGAGGCAAAGCCCCTGCACAATATTCAGGCTTACAAATCCAGACTTTGAACTTTTTGTGGATGGAAGCAGATATGCCGATGACACAGGCAAGTTCCACACCGGATTTGCGGTAGTAACACTATATGCAGTCTTAGCCAAACAACCGCTACCTCCACGCATATCTGCTCAAGAAGCAGAACTTCTTGCCCTCATCTGGGCAATTGAGTTTCTGGAAGAACGAACAGCGAACATCTACATGGACTCAGCCTTTGCACACGGCATTGTGCACAATTTTGGCACTATCTGGGAGACTAGAAGATTCCTCACAGCAACAGGAAATCCCATCAGGCATGGAGCCTCAGTGAAGAAACTAATGGAAGTAGCAACGATCCACAAAGAAGAAGAATGAGACCGCACCAATGCTGATATTTTATATCCGGTGATTCTTTATTCATTATTTTTTCATTATGATCGTTGGGACTTGCTGCTCCTACTGTGACCTGCACGCTGATCCGGAATCCGCTTTGACAACCGGTGCTGTGTTTTCCCTTTCCACGAGTGAGCTCAAGTTTGATAGGTACGCACGTGTAGTGCAGGACTGCGCTTCTCTTTGGATTTCAACTAATGGAAGTAGCCTTGATACCAAAGAAGCTAGCAATCATAAAGGTTGCTGCCCACACCAAGGCTCAAACACCCGAGGCAAGGGGAAATCACTTGGCCGATCAAAGAGCAAAACAAGCAGCCTTACTCCCTTTGAAGGAGACGGAAACAGTGTCAACATTGGAGGAAGAAATGCAGAACCTCTTTGAGACACAAGAAAACGCCTCTGAGGAAGAAAAGGCCGGATGGCGGGCCAAGGGGGCAGAGAAGGTGGAGGGGATTTGGCACCTAAACGGACTTTCCGTCCTGCCACGCAGTTGGTTCCCTGCCATTTTCCAAGTACTCCACTACCCCACACACGGTAGCACAAACTCAATCATGAACCAGATGCAACCTTATTGGGTAGCCCCTGGCTTCAGACAATACGCCTCCCAAAGAATAAAAGCTTGTCACATCTGTCAACAGCACAATCCAGGCCAGCTAACTAAAACCCCGCAAAGACACATGCCAAAGACGTTTGCCCCATTTCAAAGAGTATAAATAGACTATATACAGTTGCCAAAACATGGTATCTATGAGTTTGTACTTGTCTGTGTAGACCTCTTCTCAGATGTCCAGAGGCCTACCCTGTAAGCTCAGCCACGGCCCGAATTACAGCAAAAAAATTGGCCTGTGAGCTGGTGCCTCGGTTTGGACTCCCTGAAGTCATAGAGTCACACCGAGGTACTCATTTCACTGGACAAGTTTTCCAGAACACTTGTGCCCTGTTAGGCATTCAGTCAGCCTTACACAAGCCTTACCACCCACAGTCATCAGGGAAAGTGGAAAGGTTAAATGGAACGCTAAAGCTCAAACTAGCCAAGGCAGTGGAGGAGACTGGTAGACCATGGACAGAATGTCTCCCCATAGCTCTTTACTCTATAAGGACTACCCCGCACGGAAAGCACAGGCTCTCACCCTTTGAAATACTCTTTGGTAGTGCACCCAGATTAGGATGCTACTTCCCGCAGGATTAAACCTGCAATGTGATACCCTAACGTCTTATATTGTTTCTCTGCAGAAGGGACTAACTGAAACCCACCAAAGGGTCTACTCTTCTCTACTTGATCCTGATGCCGTTCCAGGAACCCACTCTCTATAGCCTGGTGACCGGGTCTACCTAAAGAAGCACGTGAGAAAGACCCTTGAGCCACGATTCGAAGGGCCTTTGACTGTCCAGCTGACCACTTCAACCTCCGTTAAACTTGAGGGGAGATCGACATGGGTCCATGCCAGCCACTGCAAGAAGGCCTAATACTGCTGATAAGTATTTCTATGTGTAGTCCCTTTTTGGGGCCTTCTACACCATGGCAGAATTTATTTGAGACCCATCATGAAGTGTTAGCTGAAAAACTTGAGATCACAGACTGCTGGATATGTACACACGCACCTGTGACAGCCTTTTCTAATGCCATACTTAGCCATACCAGTCCCAATAAACGAAGTGTTCCAATGGGGAGGCTGTTACAATAGACTATCAGTCAATGACACCAAGTATCAAAAACTGTGGAACACTAGTGTGCCCATACCAATAGTAGGGTGGGTAGATTTCCCCTGGTGGCAAGGCAACCTTACTACTGGCCTTCCCGGAACGAAGCAATATTTAGCCTTTGAAGGATGCAGCTGGGTACCTCGTAATTACACAAAAACACCTACTATGGGCAAGATTCCAACAGAATAATAATAATAATAATAATTTTATTCATTTATATAGCGCTATTAATTCCACAGCGCTTTACATACATTGGCAACACTGTCCCCATTGGGGCTCACAATCTAGAGTCCCTATCAGTATGTCTTTGGAGTGTGGGAGGAAACCGGAGAACCCGGAGGAAACCCACGCAAACACGGGGAGAACATACAAACTCCTTGCAGATGTTGTCCTTGGTGGGATTTGAACCCAGGACACCAGCGCTGCAAGGCTGCAGTGCTAACCACTGAGCCACCGTGCCGCCAGAAGGAATCAAAATAGGTTTTGGGCGAACCTCTGACAGTACAGATGCATTTAAACCCTTGCTGTTAGAGAGACATCTGCATGACCATGGGTGGGTATACAATTCATTGTTTCCAGAAGGCACAAATGATACTTGTTACTCCCAACCCGGAAATTTATGGTGCAATGATTCTGACCCATATGTGCCTGGCCGAGAAACCTGTGGTGAACCGTCTGCAGGGTATTGTAGTCTCCTAGGCCAACTTCCCGGATGGTGTATGCTCAGAAACATATCGGCCTTTATAGATATAGTACATAGACTCATATTACAACATTCTGCCATCTGGGATCTCCCACCGCAAACCTACTGGGTTTGTGGTTACAATGGCTACAAATGGCTACCAGTAGGAGCAAATGGCACCTGCACCTTGGCCCGTTTGACCCCTGCCACCTTCATTATCAATACCACTGATATACCGGCAGGGAAAATGCTTCTTCACCTACTGGTAAAGAGAGCAGCAGACAACAAAGACAGGCCTAGTGGCCGACCCCATGTGATTCAAATGAGTCATGTCAACAAATTTTTCAGTTCTCTTTTTATCTATCCCATGATAATGCAGATGTATGATAAGTTGGTGGACAGCACCGACTATCTTGATGATCAAATTTTTGAGGTTCTCCAAGCAGTAAATAGTACCATTGCCATACAGAGACAATTAATCATTGTAACCAACCAACATACTTTGGTACTGGATTACCTCACTGCGGCCCAAGGGGGGATGTGCCAAATAATAGGCCCCAGCTGTTGTCACTACATAGATCCAAAAGGAACCTTAAAAGCCCAAGCCAGTTTAACTGAGATACAAAAGCTGAGGAAAAAACATGATGAGGAGGTACTCAGAAGCTCAGATGCTTGGTGGAGCAATACCTTTTCAATGTTCAACCCTGCAAACTGGTTTAAGGGAATAGGAGGATGGTTCATGGGGATACTGCAATCAGTGTTCCAAGTGTTACTCTGTTTACTAGTTGCTTATGTAGTGTTCAAGTTGCTAATGGCTTTGTTTTCCCGCTGCTTGAAGCAATGTAGATACAATGATTATTCAGCACCCGTATGAAATCACTAATATGCCTTTTTTCTCTTCTCTACTCTTTGATCTAGAAATCACCTTGGCGTATCATGATGAGACTCCTATTGAGAGGCATGCAGGCAGTCCTCTGGGTGATGGATGTGGACGACACTCCCTGGGCAACCTGCGGCTCAGAAAGTATCTGGAGGCTAGCCTGCTCGCTCTATAGTCCACAGCTTCTCGATGGCCCCCTGTCCATCATTCATGCCAATAGGGGGTATTGTGAGGAAAGAGTTAACCTTTTTCACTGGCTTAGAAAAATAATAGAAATTCATTGTCCCTTGCAAGACCAAACCAGACTTATTTACGTAATAAACTTTGAGACCAAAACTCAAGGACGCAGAATGTTTTGACTTAGAAACGACTGACAAACATCTTGTTATGGGAAGAAGAAACATTATAGACTCTTATGGGAGTATAAGTCATTATGTTAATTTCTTTTGCTGGTAATATGTAATTCACGCCTTTAATGAATATGTATGTTGCATAGTTACGCACTAATCAACTTTGTATAACTTTGTAATGTAAACAAAGACAATACAGTTCAATTTCGGAGCCACACATCTCCAGTCTTATGTGTATAACAGTGTCTGCCTGTTTTCATTGAGCTGGAATAGCCGAGGGGGGGGTCACCGGTACTCTCTCCACATTTGGACATCGCGGGCAACAGCTGTGACCGTTAGGTCAACCTAACATAGCCCTAAGTTCACTGTCTAGTGGCCCCAGTGGCAGCACCTTCCCTAACATTTCACATTCA
Source organism: Anomaloglossus baeobatrachus (assembly GCF_048569485.1). Taxonomy (NCBI): domain Eukaryota; kingdom Metazoa; phylum Chordata; class Amphibia; order Anura; family Aromobatidae; genus Anomaloglossus; species Anomaloglossus baeobatrachus. The sequence goes on along the minus strand of NC_134354.1, from coordinate 387,975,991 downwards.
CAAAATGGCGATGACGCAACATGTCCACGATTTAAATGCACACAGACATGTGACTTAGGCAGCCAATCACAGAAGCACTTCTGTCTGAACCTTGGGGATGTTTGCTGCAGCAACATCCATAAATAAAGTTATGGAAATTAAAAACATGGCACCGTTGCGCTTCTGGCTTCTTCCGGTCTAGAGTCGCCGCCTCCTCCACTGATTTTACATATTCCCACATCAAAATGCATCACAATCCTATCCAAAAGTAGAAAATGTGTTATGCTCACCAAGGGATGGCGAGCATCCGGGGGTGGACCCACTGGACAGTGCACCGGACTCCCTTGAGGAATCGACCAGCAGTGAACCCCTATACAGGGACTGTGTGGTGCGTTCCCCAAACAGCCTAAATGCACGGCAGCCAGTGACTAGTAGCAACAGTCTCTTAAAGCCAGGTACAATCTCTTAGATGTCTGATGCCGATGTTTCCTGATGGCATAACAGAGATGATACCAATACAACGTCACAGCAGGTGTGACACAGGTACGGGGTCCACAGCAAGTATGGCATGGGTATGGCACAGGTGTGGTGTCCACAGCAGATATGGCACAGGTATGGCACGGGTATGGCACAGGTGTGGCATCCACAGCAGGTATGTAACTAGGATGAGACAAAGGTTAGGAATGGGCAGCAGATGCAAAGATACAATACAATGGCACACAGGGGCCTGAATACTAGCAACGCACTAAAAGCAGCGTTTCTCGGGCGCCTTCTGTCAGGGAAGGTAAACTTAAATACCTTTTAGGTAACTTGTGACCTCTGAGGTCACTTCCAGGCAATGGGACGCTATTGTGCCGCCCCCGCGACAGCCAGCGTGCTGCTCGAACCCGGATCCACAGTGGCTCGAGGGGTCTCCGGATCCGAGGCGAGGTCGCGCGGCTACCTTGGAATAAAAAGGTGGTTTGTTTTGGGTCGTGAATGGGATAATGTTTGTGACGCCACCCACGGTGTGTAGTAACATGAGGGACCACCACGGCCGTTTAGGGGGGAGCCCGGGAACGATGGAGTGGCAGCTCGAGATGTTAACCCCTCCGTGGGCAGGGGGAGTGGTGTCCCGGGACTCGGTGATGGATGGAGTGGGGAGCCCGTCGGGGGTGAAGGGATATCGGGTACTCACACAGTCCAAAGTCACTGATGCTGCCACCAGGTAAACCAAACTCTTCAATGCTCTGTCTCCGTTGGTCGAGCACGCTGGGTCCGTGTCCCTTTGGTGTTGCTAGTTGGTTTGAAACCTTGTCCCTTGGCACTGTGTGTCCTTCGTATGGATCCCTTTTGCTTAAAACTACTCGGGCCCCGCTCACCTGCGTGGCTAGCAGGGTGGGCTTGCTCTCAGGGTTCACGCTTGGGATTTTCTGGACAGTTGTGGGAATTCCTATCCCCCTCGTTGCGCTAGTACCCCGATTCTGGAGCAGGTGGGGAACGTTTCCTGAAGACTACGTTCCTGTCGGGTTAATTACTGGGCTGCGTGAATCTTCTTCCCAGCTGAGGGTTCACGTACCCCGTCATGCCCTGACCCGTTTCCGGTTGTAGCACAAGGCAGCCGACCCGCTCTCTGTAGAAGCACCGTGCCCCCTGTCACTACTCCCTGTGACCGGGGTTCCAGCTCCTTCTGGCCAGGTCAACGTCTGGCACCTGGGACGGGTACAGGAGCCCAGCTCCACAGCGTGACCTGTCCTGTCACCGCTGTCTCACTGCTCAACTACCACTCAACTGACATCTCTGCCCTCCCACTTCCATCCCTCTATTTGGGTGGCCCTATTCCCCTCAGGGTCCCAATGGGTGTTTGGTGGGTGTGGTGTAGAGAGTTCATCAGGATTTAGGTATACCTGTTGGTAGCAACACCAA